>NC_092399.1:35706930-35982685 GCF_030028105.1 Mobula birostris
CAGGTTTTAATCAAAGGGGGGAATCCCCGTCTGGAGGAAGTAACATTGGGCTGGGTGAGGAGAAGGCTTTTAAGGATGTCAGGGGCCTCGACCTAAAACTGTACCTTTTCCATAGCTGCTGCCTGGCCTGTTGAGTTCCTTCAGTATTTTGCATGTGTTATCGGGAGGCTGAGAGAGGTCATTCAGTTGGACACCACCCCAAACCATTCAGTGGACAGGATCAAAGGACTGTCATAACTGTCTGTTGAATTAAATAACCCAGTTGGTGGCTTTTGTCCACACAGTAACTCCTGGCAGTCATACCCAAACGTCCGACAATTACACAGAGACTGAATGGGTGAAGATAATGCCATGTATACCATGGAAGTTTTGAAATGTTGGGAATGTTCTCCCCTATTATCCTTTGATAGCCTGGGATGGGGAAGTCTGGGTGAGAAAGGCATCGTCAGAAGTAGCAGTGGGAGAGATTCCATCTGATGGTGCAATAGGGAGCTGAGTTTAGAACTGAACGCGATATTGAAGGGAACACAACAGGGGAGATCTCTAATTGCATGGATGTAAGGACCTCAGAGGGGTGTATGAGGTGTCCAGGGAGGGGTAGCACTTCTGGTGAAGGGGCTTGTCACACCAGTTCACTCTCCTTTGGCCCCACCACACGCTCGGTTCACAACTGTGGCACCAAGTAGCTCTTTGCCTGCTACAGCAGCAACTCTCCGTGCACCACTTCGACAGGCGGGTAAACCAGGTGAGAGTGGCCAGCAGGTACCCCTTCCACTGGGAATGACTCTGACCCAGTGATGGTGGAGGAAACCCAAAGGGGTCTGTGGGGTCTTGGAGCTGAGGGTGCTCACATGTATTCACTTCCCTTCTCCTTCCGGGTGGCAGAGTCACTTGTAAACTGATAAACTTGCTTATTATTGTCACATGTACTGAGGGTCACTGTGTTTCATACTGTCCCGACAAAACAATTCATCAGTTCAGTATATTGAGGTAGAACAAGGTCAAACACTAACACAATGCAGAATAAAGTATAACAGTTACAGAGAGAGTGCAGTACAGTAACAATAAGGCATACAAGGGTTACGATGACAGACATTGTAAAGTCAGGAGTCTGTTTTATTATAGTAGGGAACTGTTTGATAGTCTTATCACAGCGGGATAGAAGCTGTCCTTGAGCCTGGTGGTACGTGCTCCTGGGCTTTTATATCTTCTGCCTGATGGGAGAGGGGAGAAGAGAGAATGTCTGGGGTGGGAGAGGTCTTTACTTTTACTGCCTGCTTTACTGAGGCAGCAAGAAGTGTAGACACTCCGTGTCACTTTGCCTGATGGATATTGAGGTTTCCACCTAGAGCCCAACCTTTCTCCTCATTGCATCCAGTGCTCGTCCAATGCTCTGCAGACTGCATTCAATGCAACTCCCCACCCTGTGTCGTTGGCAAACTGGCTCATTTGTCCTTCCCTCTGATCAGATCAGATGTCAACAAGTGCAGTGAATAGTTACAGACCAGCATAATTCTTGCACAAAACCACTCGTTACTCCCATCGATGAGCTACTCCTGCTCATTATCCCCACTCTGTTCCTGTCACGAGGTCAGTTTCCAGATCAGACCAATGAATTCTGTCCAGTTCCATGAGGTTTCACTGTGGCCGACAGTCTGTCATGACGGAAGAACACTCCACTATGGTGACATTTTAAAGATTGGTGAGATGGAATTTCTTTTTACACAGACCATAAGATACCAGGAATGCACTGTGAGGGGAGTTAGTGGAAGCACAAACAATAGCAAAGCTGAGAGGCATTCAGAGCCACACATCAACAGGCAGGGAGTCGAGGCAAACACATCCTACACAGGCAGATGTGATCGGTTTAGACCAGCCGTAGATCTGATGAAGAGCTGATTACTGCACTGTACTGTTCTATGTACAATCCATTCATCAACCCGAAGAAACAGGTTCTGACCAAAAGGTTTGAAGACAATTAAGTGACTGTTTCAGCATTTGATCAAGATACAACACGTCTTGTCCCAGTTTACCTGACCCGTCACCTCTTCCTTCTCTCACCTTCCTAATCAGCTAAAACTAGACATTCTTCACTACTGGAAATAACTTTAAAAAGATCCCAGTAATTTCAGTGTAATGAAGAACAACAACCTCTGGGAGATGATTATTCACTGTAGTTATCATTTTTCATTTCCTACAGCTAATGATTTCATGCAGAACACTGGTTCACACCCAACAAGGGTTTGAAATGTGTGTGTCCCATTCCTGTAGTAACTAATCAGCTGGGGGAGAACCTGGAATCTCAGGACACAAGATGAGGTCAGATAGAAACATAGAAACATAGAAAATAGGTGCAGGAGTAGGCCATTCGGCCCTTCGAGCCTGCACCACCATTTATTATGATCATGGTTGATCATCCAACTCAGAACCCTGCCCCAGCCTTCCCTCCATACCCCCTGATCCCCATAGCCACAAGGGCCATATCTAACTCCCTCTTAAATATAGCCAATGAACTGGCCTCAACTGTTTCCTGTGGCAGAGAATTCCACAGATTCACCACTCTCTGTGTGAAGAAGTTTTTCCTAATCTCGGTCCTAAAAGGCTTCCCCTTTATCCTCAAACTGTGACCCCTCGTTCTGGACTTCCCCAACATCGGGAACAATCTTCCTGCATCTAGCCTGTCCAATCCCTTTAGGATTTTATACGTTTCAATCAGATCCCCCCTCAATCTTCTAAATTCCAACGAGTACAAGCCCAGTTCATCCAGTCTTTCTTCATATGAAAGTCCTGCCATCCGAGGAATCAATCTGGTGAACCTTCTTTGTACTCCCTCTATGGCAAGGATGTCTTTCCTCAGATTAGGGGACCAAAACTGCACACAATACTCCAGGTGTGGTCTCAACAACCCTTGTACAACTGCAGTAGTACCTCCCTGCTCCTGTACTCGAATCCTCTCGCTATAAATGCCAGCATACCATTTGCCTTTTTCACCGCCTGCTGTACCTGCATGCCCACTTTCAATGACTGGTGTATAATGACACCCAGGTCTCGTTGCACCTCCCCTTTTCCTAATCGGCCACCATTCAGATAATAATCTGTTTTCCTATTTTTGCCACCAAAGTGGATAACTTCACATTTATCCACATTAAATTGCATCTGCCATGAATTTGCCCACTCACCCAACCTCACTCACGACCCGTAAAATGGAGAGGGGTAGTGTTGTGTATCCTTTCATTCACAACATTAGTGGGGGGGGGGTATTTTGTTTTTTTCTTTTTTTGTTTTTTTTCTATCTTCTTTTTTCTTTCTGCCTGGAAGGTTGGGAGGGAGACACATAGCAACGTGGTGAAGTTTAAAGAGATTCCCCAAGGAACTATGAGAGTTGAGAAGATAAATAATGTTTTAGATTGGAGTAACTTTGTTAAGAATAATGACTAATTTATTGAATTTTTTGAGTTTTAATGTTAACGGGCTTAATGGACCAGTGAAAAGAAAAAGAATCTTAACACATATTAAAAAAATGAAGATAGATTTAGCTTTTTTACAGGAAACGCACCTAACAGAAACAGAACATCAGAAACTAAAGAGAGATTGGGTGGGTAGTGCTGTTGCGGCTTCATTTAATTCAAAAGCGAGGGCAGTAGCAATTTTGATCAATAAAACGTTACCAATTAGAATACAAAATGTAATAACTGATTCTGCGGGGAGATATGTGATTATACATTGTCAACTTTTTTCTGAACTATGGACTTTTATGAATATTTATGCACCAAACGAAAATGATGCAAAATTCATACAAGAAGCTTTTCTGAATTTGGCGGATGCGCATGAAAAAATATTAATTGGAGGAGATTTTAATTTTTGCTTAGACCCAGTCTTAGATAGATCAACCAAGGCTGTTATAAAATCGAAGGTAGTAAATTTAACTTTATCATTGATGAAGGATTTAAATCTGATTGATATATGGAAAAGAATCAATCCTAAAGAAAGAGACTATTCGTTCTACTCCCATAGACATAAAACTTTTTCAAGGATAGATTTGTTTCTATTATCAATGCATATTCAACACAGAATGAAAAATATGGAATATAAAGCAAGAATATTATCAGATCATTCCCTTTCATTAATGACAATAATAATGGCTGATAAGGAAGAAGTGGCTTATAGATGGAGATTTAATTCAACATTATTAAAACATCAAGATTTTTGTGATTTTATGGAAAAACAGATTCAATTTTTTTTGGATACAAATTTTCATTCAGTGGATGATAAATTTATATTATGGGATGCGATGAAAGCATATCTTAGGGGCCAGATAATAAGTTATACGTCTAAAATTAAGGAAGAATATATGGCAGAACTAGATCAATTGGAAAAAGAGATTATAAAATTAGAAAAAGAATCTCAAAGATATATGTCAGAAGAAAAACGAAAACAACTTGTCATTAAGAAGTTACAATATAATACGCTTCAGACATACAGAACGGAAAAAGCAATTATAAGAACTAAACAAAGGTATTATGAATTAGGTGAGAGAGCACATAAAATTCTTGCCTGGCAGTTGAAAACAGAACAAGCTTCCAAAACAATAAATGCAATTAGAACAAGGGCAAATAAAATATCTTATAAACCTCTTGAAATAAATGAAACCTTTAAAAATTTCTATTCTGAATTATATCAATCAGAATCCCAAAATGATGTTAACGAGATAGAAAGGTTTTTATCACAAGTTTCTCTTCCAAAATTGAATTTGGAAGAACAGAAGGGATTAGATATGCCTTTTACATTAAAAGAAGTTGAAGAAGCTTTAGGATCACTCCAAAGTAATAAATCTCCAGGAGAAGATGGTTTTCCACCTGAATTTTATAAAAAATTTAAAGATTTATTATTTCCTCTTTTTATGGAACTAATACGTCAAGCAGAAAAAATACATAAACTTCCAGAATCTTTTTCAACATTCTTTTTTTTTTATTTAAAGTACTAGATCCTATGAAACCAACATCATACAGGCCTATTTCTTTATTGAATACGGATTATAAAATAATAGCAAAAATTTTATCAAATAGATTATCTAAATACTTACCAAAATTAATACATATGGATCAAACAGGATTTATCAAAAATAGACAATTGGCAGATAATGTAACCCGGCTACTCAGTATAATTCATTTAGCACAAAAAAGGGATGAGAACAGTATAGTAGTAGCTTTGGATGCAGAAAAAGCATTTGATAGATTAGAATGGGATTTTTTTATTTAAAGTACTAGAAAAATATGGGTTAGGAACAGCTTTTATAAATTGGATTAAAACTTTAAATTCTAACCCTAAAGCTAAAGTAGTGACAAACTCTCAAATTTCAACACCATTCCAGTTAAAAAGGTCAACTAGACAAGGTTGTCCACTATCACCTGCTTTATTTGTATTGGCGATAGAGCCATTAGCAGAACTAATTAGAATTGATCCAGATATTATGGGTTTTAGAGTTAATCAGGAGGAATATAAAATTGATCTTTTTGCCGATGATGTTTTGATCTATTTAACAGACCCACAACATTCGTTACATAAATTATCTTCTAGATTGGATGAATATGGGAAGGTATCAGGTTACAAAATAAATTGGGATAAAAGTGAAATTTTACCTCTTACTAAAGGAGACTATAGTCAATGTCGATTAGTAACCCAATTTAGATGGCCGGTAAATGGTATAAAGTATTTAGGTATAAGACTTGATAATGATGTAAAGAATTTATATAAATTTAATTATTTACCACTATTGAAAAAAATTCAGGAAGATCTTGACAAATGGATGATATTACCAATAACGTTAGTAGGTAGAGTCAATGTTGTAAAAATGAATATATTTCCTAGATTACAGTATTTGTTTCAAACATTACCAATACAATTGCCACAGAAATTTTTTCAAGAGTTAAATAGATGTGTGAGAAAATTTCTTTGGAAAAGTAAAATATCAAGAATATCATTGGAAAAATTGACATGTAAATTTGGGTTAGGAGGGTTACAACTTCCAAACTTTAAAAGCTATTATAAAGCAAATCAACTTAGATTTATTGCATCTTTCTTCGATGATCGAAAACCAGCATGGATTAAAATAGAACTAGACAAGATAGGAGAAAATAGACCTGAAGATTTTATATATAAATGGGAATCTAAATTGATACGGGAAAAGAAAGAATCTCCTATATTAACACATTTGATTGATCTATGGAATAAGATAAATGTTGATAATGAAACACAGAAATCTCTATTAGCAAGGAGGCCTTTGTTCCAAAACAGACTTATTCCTTTTACAATGGACAATCAACTTTTATATAATTGGTACCAAAAAGGGATTAAATTTATAGGAGATTGTTTTGAACGAGGTATATTGATGTCATTTGAACAATTAAAGGATAAATATAAAATATCTAATAATACTTTCTTTTGTTACTTTCAATTAAGGGCTTACTTAAAAGGTAAGCTGGGTCAAACAATGTTTTTGCCAAAACCTAAAGAAATTGAAATTTTAATACAAAAAGGGAAAATTAAAAAATTTATTTCTTGTATGTATAATTTGATTCAAGAACAGACAATTAAACAAGGAACCCATAAGTCAAAGCAAAAATGGGAAACAGATCTGAATATTAATATTGATGAAACAAATTGGTCAAGACAATAAATGTTCGACTTAGATTAGTACAATATAATTTTTTACACCAATTATATATTACACCGCAAAAAATAAATAGATTAAATTCAAATCTATCTGATAAATGTTTTCGGTGTAATCAAGAAATTGGTACTTTTTTACATTCTACTTGGTCTTGTTTTAAAATTCAACCCTTTTGGATAAATTTAAGAATCTTATTGGAACCAATTACTGGAACTCAACTTCCACATAAACCTGTATTATTTCTATTAGGTGATATTGAAGGGATAAAACCGAAACTTAAATTGAATAAATATCAGAAAGAATTTATAAAAATTGCACTGGCAGTAGCTTTTAACCCCTCCCACTCTGTCACGTCTAAAACAACAGAATCCCGGAATACCGAGCTGCCAGTCCTACCCCTCCTACAACCAAGTCTCACTCATGGCTACAACGTCATAATTCCAGGTGTTGATCCATGCTCTAGGCTCATCTGCCTTTCCTACGATACTTCTTGCATTGAAATATACACAGCTCAGGACAATAGTCAAACCATGCTCAACCTTTTGATTCCTGACAATGTCTGAGATCTTACCAACATCTGCCTCCACAATCTCTCCACTAACTTCTGGCTCTCTGGTTCCCATCCCTCTGCATCTCTAGTTTAAACCCCACCATACAGCATTAACAAGACCTTCCACTGGGGTTTTAGTCCCCTCCAGTTCAGGTGCAAGCCCTCCCTTCTGTACAGGTCCCACCTTCCCTGGAAGAGAGCCCAATGATTCAAAAATCTTATGCCCTCACTCCTACAGCAACTTCTTAGCTGTGTGTTAAACTGTATAATCTTCCGAGTTCTGGCCTCACTAACATATGGCACAGGTAGCAATCCTGAGATCGAATTCTGGAGGTCCTGCCCTTTAACTTAGCAACCAACTCCCTGAATTCCCTATGCAGAACCCCATCACTCATCCTACCCATATCATCGGTACCTACATGGACCACGACCCTCCCACATAAGAATATTGAGGACTCGATCCATAATGTCCCAGATCCTGGCACCTGGGAGGCAGCATACCATTTGGGAATCTCATTCTCACTCAAAGAACCTCCTATCTCTTCCCCTAACTAGCGAATCCCCTATCACCACAGGGAGTCTCTTCTCCCCCGTTCCCTTCTCAGTCAGAGCCAGACTCAGTGCCAGAGACCTGAGCACTGTGACTTTCCTCTGTTAGATCATCCCCTCGACGGTATCCAAAGTGATAGACCTGTTGTTGAATGGGATGGCCACTGGGGTACTCTGCACTGGCTCCTTCACCCCCTTCCTCTTCCTGATCGTCATCCAGTTTCCCGTGTCCTGCACCTTGAGTGTAACTGCCTCTCTGTATGTCCTATCTATCACCCCTTCAGCCTCCCAAATAATCCGGAGTACATCCAGTTCCAGCTCCAACTCCTTAATGTGGATTGTTGGAAGCTGGAGCTGGATGCACTTCCCACAGTTGTAGGTCTCCCCATTTCCCCACATCCCACAAGAGGAGCAGTCAACTATGCTGCCTCCCATCTCTACTGCCCTAACTGAGCAGATGATACTATGTCACCTTTTTTAATGATTTGATATAATTTTTTTTACCAACAGAGTAACGCCACCCCCTCTGCCTTCCTGTTTGTCCTTTTGATACAATTTCTATCCTTGGACATTCAGCTCCCAGCTATAATCTTCTTTCAGCAATGATTCAGTGATGCCTACAACATCATACCTGCCAATCTGTAACTGTGCTACAAGTTTATCTGCCTTGTTCCATCTACTGCGCACATTCAAGTAACACCTTCTGTCCACTATTCACCCTTATCAAATCTGTACGCCTTTTACATTGCAGCTCATCCTGTTGACTGCAATTTTGCCCTGTCATCAGCCTCTCCTTGCTAGGAGTCTCACTGCACATTTCCTCTGTTTGTCAACCAGCTACCTCATCTTCAGCACTATCCCTCCGGATTCCTCCCCCCTGCTAAATTAGCTTTAAACCACCCAAACAACTCCAGCCAATCTGCCCACAAGGATATTGGAACCCCTCAGGTCACACCTTCCCCAGAAGAGATCCCAAAGGTCCCTACATCTGAATCCCTGCCCTGTGTACCAGTTCCTCAGCCATGTATTCACCTGACAATCCATCCTATTCTGACCCTCACTGGCATGTGTACAGGCAGCAATCCAGAGATGACTATGCTGGATTCTCGACTTCCTACCTAGCTCCCTAAAATCTCCATTCAGGACTTCTTCACCTTGTCTACCTGTGTCATTGATGCCAATCTGCACCAAGACTTCTGGCTGCTCTCATTTGTCCTTGAGAATGTCATGGACCCGATCCGAGACATCCCTGATCCTGCCGCCAGGGAGGCAACATACCATCCGGGTGTCTCTATTGTGCCCACAGAATCTCATCTCTGTTCCACTGACGAAGGAATCTCCTATCAACACTGCAGATCTCTTCACCTCTCTGCTCTTCTGAGCCACAGCACCAGACTCACTGCCGGAGACCCATGTCACTGTGATTCCCCCCCAGCAGGTTTTTCCCCTCAGAAGTTATCTCAAGCTATATACTTATTATTGAGGGGAACAGCCGCAAGTGTACTCTGCACTGGCACATTCCTCCCCCCTCCTTCTGACAGACACCCAGTTACCTGTGTCCTGCAAACTAGGCGTGATTACCTCCTTGTAGCTCCTGTCTATCACTTCTTCATTCTCCCGTATGAGTCGGCCATCGAGCTGCAGCTCCAGCTCCTTAATACTTTCTGTCAGTAGCTGCAGCTCGGTGCACCTGGTGAAATGTGTTCATCTAGGAGACTGGAGGTCTCCCAGACCTCCCACATCCCACACTGAGTACAGAACATTGCCCCTGGAGCCATTCTCACTAAACCACTATGCCCGAACAGATGAGGAATGAACAAGTAAGAACAGAGAGAGAGAGTAACTTACAGGACAATTTATCTGCTCAAACCTGACCTCACCTCAGCCTGATGAGCCAAAGCCACTCTAAACACTGACACACTCAAAAACAATGGCTGCTCCGAGAAATGTTGATCCGCTGCATGTGAAGTATTTTTACTGGCCCTTTCTAACGAATCCATCTTGCTGATTAGTCGCTCCTCAACTCAGAGAAACTGGCGCGAAGCTCTGCCTTTCAAATCTCGGTCACCATTCTCATTGAAAACTAGCTCTTTTTACACAACATTGACATGGACTGTCCAACTCAGAGAGACACACAAAGCTCTGCTGTTTAAATCTTGAACACAGACCTTTCTGAAAGGTAGTTTTCTTTATGCACTGCCTCTTGCTGATTGGTCGCTCCTCACCTCAGAGAAACTGAGAAATTTTGAGTGTGTTCCTCTGGATTTCCAGCATCTGCAGATTTTGTGTTGGTGTCTAGTTGTTTCTGTTCTCAGCCCCTCGAGATCAGTGTGGCACGGTTCTGCTTTACTATTAGACTTGGGTTGTTCCCAGATGCTATCTTGTACAGTGGACTGTTTGATGTTCAGTGTTGCCAGGATGGTTACTTCAATGACAACACAAACTAATCCTCAGTGAGACCCAGTGTTTGTACATGCCACTGCTCAGTAATGTACTGACCTTGCATCATTTTCAGGCACACCTCAGTGATACGTTGATCTCCTGCATTTCGCCCCTGTCAAAGTAAATGGAAGCAGTCACAATGGAGTCTTGCCCAGTGCGGAGAGGTCACACAGATTCTAATTCACCTCATCCTTACAGTGAGTGTCGGAAATTAACCCAGCCCACTAACAACTGTTCCCTGTGACATATAGTTATAATACACTTTTTACATATTTTCATTCTGAGGGATGTGGATGCCATCAGGGCCAGAAACAACTGCCCATCCCAAATTGCCCTGGAGAAGGAGGGGTGAACTTCCTCCATGAATCTCTTCAACCCTCTTGGTAATATTCTCCTGCAGGGCCACAGAGGAGGGAGTGTGTGAAATCAAACCAGCAGTGATGATTCATGCAACGGAGATGATGAGTGATGGGGAGAGATCAGAAGTGGTGCTGTTTTCATATCCCTGATGGCAGAGGGTATCAGGTCTGGGGTGCTGGCAATGAAGCCTGGTGGCCACGTGCCTGGTGGGTCCACACTGCAGGAGCAAAGGGACTGACCACTCTGAATGAATACCTTTGTCCCAAATACTGCTGAGAGTCTTGGAGTTACCCTCATTCAAGTGGAGAGATTTCCATCACACTCCTGACTTGTGCCTTGTAGACAATAGGAAGAGTCCAGGGCATTGGGGACTGAGTCACTCATGGCAGTATTCCTCGCCTCTGACCCCTGATCTATTGACACTGACCTCTCACCCATAGTTGGTGCTGGTGGGGTATTTAGCAGTGGTACTGCTGTCATGGGGATGTGGTAACACAAAACAAAGAACTGCAGATGAGCAAATCTGAAGTTAAATAGGAAATGCTGTAAATAATTCACAGGTCAGGCAGCATCTGCAGTGGAAAAAACAATGTTTCGGGTCAATGACATCAGAACAAGTGATTACAATGAAATGTTAACTCGGTTTTTCTTTCCACTGATGCTCCTCTCCCCATCAATTTTATGGGAGTATTTTTTTTCTTTTAGAGCTACTTTTGGCACATGACTCACTGCAAATGCCCAGCGGTTTCTGCTTTAAATCCTGAAGGGTTTGTTTCTGTTTGGGCTCGTGAATGAGACACTAATAACTGCTCAGCACTGCCACTGTCTGGCAGATGGTGTCCATGCAGCTACTTACAGCAATTCAGGAACTTTGAATGCAGTATAATAAACTTCTCTCAAACTTATAGAGATGATGCATAAAGTAGACCAGCTATTTTCATAGCTCAGCAGTAATATTGGGTTAAACAAGTGGATGGTCCAAATGAGAGAGTGTTTTATCTCGGCTCTTACACAAGTTGAACGACCTGTTAACACTATGGCCTGGACTTCAGCAGGTGGAGTGTAAGGATTCCATTGCATGATCCCATCAACTACTTCCCATCCGGATAAAGTCTGGGTTCATTTCGTGTCAAGTGCCTGTGGCTCATTAACTGTCAGTTAATGCCAATGTGGGCTTACTGTACAGAGGAGAAAGGGCAGAAAATAAACCACTGTGAACCTTCCGAAAAGTTACCAGGGCTCCGTGTGAATTAAGAGAGGTGGGAATTCTTTGCAGCAGCAGCACCCTCAGTGCCCTGTCCCTCAAAGGACGGTGGAGGAGGTCAGACACAAGGGAGCTGCCCGACTGTGGGCTGTGCTGGTTTCTGTGCCCATTCCCTGCCCAGTTCTACCCCTTTTTTCTGACGAGGGCTTGCCCAGGCAGCAGAAATACTTACAGGGCACATATATCAAAGTTGCTGGTGAACGCAGCAGGGGTCCCTGTTACCCAGTTGCTCCCGGAATTCCTCGCACTCCGTTGGGGGCCCGGGACTCAGGCAGTTTGGCCTGGCCCTGCGCTCCAGGCTCTTGAGATCCTGGTTTCCCCTGGGATACCTTGCTGGAGGGACATGAAGAAAGGAGGGTTCCAGTGGTGTCAATGGCACCCCCATTACCTCTCCCTAAGCCCACCACTCCTCTCTCTCCTCTTCATACACAGCTTCCCTACCATCCCCCAAAACAGCTCTCTCCAACCATTCCCCTCAGTCCATTCCACCTTATTCCCCGCCCATCCCACCATTTCCACTACCTCATGCAGCTTGGCACCCACCCTCCCCTGAACCACATCTCTCCGGATACTTGCCCTCTCCACATCTGCCCCAAGCTTATTCCTCAACCAGCCCTCTCTCCTCAAACCCTCCTCCCTTTGTAACCAAGTAACTAGATTCCTTTACTTCTTCTGCACCCTCTCTCAAGCCTTTACGTCCATATTGTAGACGGAACTGCACACAGACTGTGTGGGGGCAGGCCCTGTATTGAACAAAGGGCCCTCACAGTTCGCTCTCTACACTAGGACTCTGTGAAACGATGGAGCTGGAGTGTGGTGACTCTCTGCTGATCCACTCATTACGAAGCCCAGGACATCATTTGCTATTCAACCACTTTCTCAGCCCATCTTCTGAATGGAAACTTGCCTCCAGATCCCTCTGCTCCTGAACCTCCTTATCCCTGTTCTCTTCAGTTTCTCACTTCCCACTGTCACTGCTGAAATGTAAGACTTTACATTAGACCATTAGACACAGGAGGAGAATTCGGCCATTTGTACAATTGAGTCTGCTCTACTATTCCACCATGGCTGATTTACTATCCCTCTCATCCCCATCCTCCTGTCCTCTCCCCGTAGCCTTTGATGCCCTGACTTATCAAGAACCTATCAACCTCCACAGGCGTCTGTGGCAATTCCAAAGATTCTGGCTAAATAAATTCCTCCTATCTCATTCTTCTACCCTGAGGCTGTGCCCTCTGATCCTAGACTTCCCTGTTAGGAAACACTATCTCCACATCCACTCTAGTTAGGCCTTTCAATATTCAATAAGTTTCAATGAGATGCCCCCTCATTCTTCTAAACTCCAGCTAGTACAGGCTCAGAGCTATCAAATACTCCTCATACATTAATCATTTTATTCCTGGGATCATTCTTGTGAAACTCTTCTGGACTCTCCCTATTACCAACATAAACTTACCTAGATAAGGGGCTCAAAACTGCTCACAATACTCCAGTCATTCTGACCAATTCCTTAGAAAGCTTCAGCATTACATCATTTCTTTTATATGCTAGTCCTCTCGAGATAAATTCTAACATTGCATTTGCCTTCCTTACCACTGACTCAACCTGCAAGTCAGCATTCAGGTAATCCTGCACAAGAACTCCCAAGTCCCTTTCTGCCTCTGATTTCTGAATTGGCTCTCTGTTTAAAAAATAGTCTTTGTCTTCATTTCTTCTAACGACGTTGATAACTGTGCACTTCCCTATAACAGATATAATATCTATAACAGATATAATATCTATAACAGATATTATAGTCTATCTGTTATTTTTTATCAATTGCTCTAATCTGTCTATGTCCTTCTGCAGACCCCCTGCTTCCTCCACACTATCTGCCCCTCCGCCTATCTTTGTATTGTCTGCAAACTCGGCCACAAAGCCATCACTGACGTGAAAATAAGTGGTCCCAACACCAATCCTGGTGGAACATTACTAGTCATCAGCAGCCAAGCAGAAAAGGTCCCCTTTATTCCCAATCTTTTCCTCCTCTCTGTCAGGTAATTTCTTATCCTTTTTACTTATTTTAGTTGCATTCTGTTGGTTTTTAAAAGCTTCCCAATCTCCTAACTTCTCAATAATTTCTGTTATATTTTATGCCCTCGCTTGCTTTTATGCCGTCTTTGACTTGCCTTGTCAGCCATGGTTGTCTCATCCTCCCTTTAGAATACATTCATCTTTGGGATGTATCTATCCTGTGCTTTCCAAATTACTCCCAAAAAAACTCCAGCCCCTGCAACTCTGCCATCAACCCTGCAAGTATCCCCTTCCAATCAACCTTGGCGAGCTCCACCCTCATGCTTCTGTAGTTCCCCTTTCTCTTCACTCTCCACGACAACCCGCACCAAACAGCAGAAAGCAGGCTCTGTTGATTTATGTCCCTCAGTCACACATTGCAAAGGGAACCAGAAATGAAAAACTATTATGTGGAGTTCATGGAAAGACTTCAGGAACAATCATACTGAGCTACCTCCTCCACTAGATCCCAACAAAGAAAACTGGGATTGGCGAACTTCGGTGTTTACCACCCTCAGAAACCGGCACAAATATGAATGATCTTTGATGGAAGCACACAGTTCAAAAGTGTATCACTGAAGAATGTGTTCTTGCAGGGTCCAGACTTCACTAACAGTCTGCTCAGGTCCTCACGCGCTTCACAACTGAGTCTGTTGCAGGTGATGGCAGACACTGAACACACGTTCCACAGCTTCCTAGTCAGTGAGGAACATCGAGACATACAAAATGCTGGAGGAACCCAGGAGGCCAGGTAGCATCCGTGGAAAATCCGTGACATTTCAGGCCGAGACCCTTCAGCAGGACTGAGTGGATTTCACAGCTGAATTGTAAAGATTGTAAAGGATGTTTTGGCTGATGAAAAAGCAGGTGACAGGACAGCTGGCTTGTGTGAAACCCTGGGGGGGGGCAAGGGGGGGTGAGCAGCATTGATTTTCATTGGGCTTTCCTTGTTATTAATGGCCTCATGAAAAATCCCCGTGGTTTTGCTTAGAAATTCAACACATTGTTAGATAGATAAATAGATACTTTATTGATATCAAAGGAAATTAGTGTCATAGTAGCATTACAAGTGCACAGATATAAATATTAGTGAAGTAAAACGGATAAAAAAATAAAATAAGTTACCACATACAAGACGGGTCACCACTTCCTCGGCGATAGGTTGACTCGCTATACAGCCTAATGGCCGAGGGTAAGAATGACCTCAGATAGCTCTCTTTGGAGCAGTACAGTTGTCTTAGTCTACGACTAAAAGTGCTCCTCTGTTCAGCCAAGGTGGCATGCAGAGGGTGACAAACATTGTGCAGAATTGCCACGATTTTCCGTGGGGTCCTTTGTTCTACCACAGGCTCCAGTGTGTCCAGTTTGACTCCTGTAACAGAGCCAGGCTTTCTAATCAGTTTATTGAGCCTGCTGGCATCACCCATGTTGATCCCATTATCCCAGCGCACCACCACATAGAAGACTGTATTGGTAACAACAGCTAGTAGAACATGTGAAGGAGAGGCTTGCATACTCCAAAGCACCTCAGTCTCCTAAAGTAGAGGCAACTCTGACCCTTCTTATACACCCAACTATTACTGAGTCATCAAAGAATTTCTGCAGATGACATGACTCAGTGTTGTATCTAGAGTTTGAGGAATACAGGGTAAACAGGAAGGGAACCAATACAGAGGAAGAGGCCATGACTGTAGGGCCTTATCGCCACCTGATGAGCCCTTCACTCCTGAAGGAAGAGACTTCAGCCTTTGGTTGGAATTGTACTCGGCGTGACTGTTTCATTACCCCAGCTTGTGACGATTGTAACAACACTTGAGAACAGGTTTGTGTGAGCATTCCCAACCACCTGCCTGAAATGCTGTTGTGGATCAGCAGACAAGCTCCACTGGGATAGTATAGCCTCGCCCAGTGGTATCTATGAGACCCTTGTGTTACATATCACCATGACCACAAAACAATGAACAGCTTGCTCCCTCTCTTCCCTGATTGAATAATTCTCCCCACCAGACTGGAACTGAGTTCTCAGAATACTGTCAGTGAAAACAAAATGCCAGAATTAGTCAGTTAGTCAGGACTTTGGGCCTAAACCGCCTCATTAATTCTCAGACTGCTGGCTCTTCCTGTGGTCCAGTCCCAGCACTCTCCCATCATTGCCACAGTGAACAACATCGTGGTCTCTGCTATCAGCCTTGGTGCCACAGTCCGAGTTCACAGATGGTGACCCTGCCTGGTTGGCTTTTTGCGGATGGGGACTGTGACCAACAACTCTCTGTTCACTGTTTTGGCTCAACATGATGCTAACTTGTTTGTGAAATTCCTCTGCCTTGGCTGGATGCCGCGGATCTACAGATGGGAGAGTGCTGTGGGGCCTTAGGCACCTCATCAGGACTGTGCCCTCTCAGGCAGAGAGAGGCACAAATCAGAGTATAGCTGGTCTAACACCAATATATCTGGACAAAAGTATGTGGTCAGGAAGCTGATGGTAAACCTGGTGTGTGTCCACCCTTGCCTGGGTGCCAGGTTCACCGCAGGGAAACGATCGTATCTGGAAACGGAGAGGTCACGGTCGGTGACCTCAGATGACATCACAAAGGACTCGCCCGAAAGCTGACTGCGAAGGTCTGTGTGGAAGCCTTGAATATTCATTCGTTTTGCTCTCTCTCTCCTTCCCCCCACTGTCCATCGCCACGGCAGCGATTACTGCGAACTGAACTGAACTAAATTGAACTGAACTTTGCGTCACTTTGAAACTGGTCATTTACCCCTAGACAACGATAGAGCTTGATTGATCCTGTTATCTTAATTCTGTGTACATGTATGTTTATCATTGCTGAACTGTTGCATTTATTATCCTTTTGATTAGAGTACTGTGTTGTTTGTTTCTTTAATAAAACTTTCTTAGTTCTAGTAATCCAGACTCCAACTGAATGATCCATATCTGCTGGTTTGGCAACCCAGTTACGGGGTACATAACATAAGTGGGGTTCTCGTCTGCGATTTTGAATGCTAAATTTGGGACGGAGTAAATTGATTGGGTCAAAATTCCCGAAAGAAAGAAAAGACAAACAGCAGAAATGGAGGCTGAGGAAATTATAAAGGCGCCGACCTTGGAGGCATTAGAGGATGCCAGGAAATCGGAATTGGTAGCTGTGGCCAAATGGTTGAATCTTGCTAAGGGGAAGTCGACAATGAGGAGAGAGGAGATACACAGAGCTATCGTAGAGCACTATGTATCTAAAGGTGTGTTTCCCCAAGGCGAGCTGGAAGTGGTGTCTATTGAAAAACCTGCTGGAGACACGGTACAGGTGCAGCTTGAAAAACTGAGACTCGAGCACAAGTTCCGGGTAAGGCAGTTGGAGCGAGAAGAGAAAGAGAGGGACAGACAGTTGGAGCGAGAAGAGAAGGAGAGAGAGTTAGAAAGGCAAGAGAGAGAGAAGCAGTTGGAGCGAGAAGAGAGGCAGTTGGAGAAACAGAGGGAAAGGGAATTCGAGCTGGAGAAGTTAAAGATAAGGGCAGAGCAGGGGCCTGTGCCGAACCAAGGTGGAGGGTTCCGGGTGACCCAGGAGGTTAGGCTGGTTCCCTCATTTGATGATACTGACGTGGATCGGTACTTTCTCCATTTCGAAAAAGTTGCTACAAGTCAGGACTGGCCGAGGGATAAGTGGGCTGTTTTGCATCAGAGTGTACTGAAAGGGAAAGCCCAACAAGCTTACTCAGCTTTGTCTACGGAAGATATCCAGAGGTATGAGGTGGTGAAAGAGACCATCCTCAGGATTTATGAGTTGGTCCCGGAGGCATACCGGCAGAGGTTCCGGAATGCGAGGAAGCAGTGGGACCGCACGTATTTAGAGTTTGCCCGTGAGATGCAGACATATTGTGAGCGTTGGTGCGCCTCGAAGGGGGTAGAGGGGGATTATGACAGACTGCTACAGCTGATCCTGATTGAGCAGTTTAAAGGTTGTGTCCCTGAGGGTATGAGACCCTACCTAGATGAGAAAGAGGCGGCCACGTTAGCCGCAACTGCTAAGTTAGCGGATGAGTATGCGTTGACGCATAAAATGAAGTTTGCCCCGAGTAAAGGCTACCAGAAGGGTAGTCAGGATGGCAGGGAGGGTCCGCCAGGAAAGTCAGAAAGTAAGCCGGGGACTAGTGAGAAGGATAAGGTAAACCGGGAGCAGTCTGGTAGGAAGTCTCCTGGGGTCGTCTATTATAACTGCGGGAAAGTCGGACACTTTGCATCCAGGTGCTTTGCCCCAAAGAAGGAGACGGGAAAAGGAAAAACAGCGATTTTGACTGGCTGTATCGAGCTGGTAAACGAACCGCTAGGACAGGACAGGTCTGCCAAAGTTCAGGAAGGGCGCGAGAGGTTTATCTCGGCCGGATTGGTGTCGGTGAAGGAGGGGTTAAAACCAGTTCCAGTGCAGATCTGGAGAGACATGGGAGCGTGTCAGTCACTAAGACTGAAGAGTGTATTAGAATTTAGCTCAGAGACCCAGGCTGGGGAGGTCAAGGTCAAAGGTATTGGAGAAGGGACAGAGACAGTCCCTTTGCACCAGGTACACTTACAAAGCAACCTGGTCTCTGGACTAGTCACGATCGGGGTGAGGTCCGAATTACCGATGAAAGGCGTGGAAGTCTTGCTCGGTAATAACCTCGCCGGGGGAATCGTGTTCAAAGCAGTGAGATTGACAGGTCAGCCGGCCAGCATTCAGGCCCCGCCCATAGACTCACAGGTTCATCACGGGACTGCGGTAGTAAATTTAGCTGAAACGTTTCTGCCAACCTTGTAGGAGAAGGGGGTAGAAAGTGAAAAGAAGGAGTGTAGTGAGACAAGAGGTAGTGAGGGAGCTGAGACAGACTTAGCATTAGCCAGGAAAGAATTTGTGCAGGCACAGGAGGGAGACGAGGGGCTGATGGTTTTGGCAGAGACAGTTCTCTCTGACACAGACTTAACAAGGGAACTAGTAGGCTATTGTGTGGAAGAGGAAGTGCTAAGGAAGAAAGGGAAACCAAGTACAGTACCCGCAGATGAGGAATGGGGGGGTGGTGCAAAAGAGTTATGGGGATGAGGTTTTTAACCTGGCCCCCAAGGTGGACATTTTGCGGTGCTGGAGGAAACAGTTGGTGGAATCATGAAAGAGGTTTACCGGCTGCCCAGGAGGGAGGATGTTATTGATTATGGCCGATGCGAACTGAGACGGTCACAGGCTTTTGATATGCTAACAAACCTAGTCGGTGTTAGCGCGGAAATCAATGAAGCTAGGGTCTCCCGATAAGAGAAAAAAACCATTTTGAAAAGATGAGTATGATATTGACCAGATGGGAGAAGGCTATTGTTTTCGCCAGCTCTGCTGATAAGGTGTCTCCCTTAATCCCCGAGCAAAGCGACTCTTTAGGTGAAGTAATTAAATGACTCGCACACGTGTGTTTGATTGTCCCGAGGCGATGCAAAGAACTGGGACGTTGGGTGGTGTCTGTTAACTAGGCTAGCCTAGCGAGCAACATTCCTATAGAATGAGCAAGCTTTGAGAAATCAACTTTTTTGTCTTGAATACCTCAGTGATATAACAGGTGTCAAACATCTCAGGATCATCTGGGGAATGATATTAAGATGTTTCCATAAGGTTTGCATTCAGTAATTTGGAGTAAAATTGAAGTACATACATTTAGTTGCAAACCACTGCTTTCACTGGGAAATCAACTTTTTTGTCTTGTATTCCTGAGTGATATAAGAGGTGTCAAACATCTCAGGATCATGAGGGGAGTTCTATTAAAATGTTTCCATAATGTTTGCAGTAAGTACCTTTGAGTAAAATTGAAATGTATACTTCCTTCAATGCTAAAAGACTGTATGCTTTGAGAAATCAACTTTTTTGTCTTGAACACCTGAGTGATATAACCGGTGTCAAACATCTCAAGATCATGTGGGGAGTTATATTAAGATGTTTCCATAAGGTTTGCATTCAGTACTTTAGAGTAAATTGGAAGTATATACTTTTAGTGCAAAGCCTGCATTCACTGAGAAATCAACTTTTTGTCTTGAATACCTGAGTGATATAACAGGTGCGAAACATCTCAGGAACATGTGGGGAGTTCTATTAAGATGTTTCCATAGTGTTTGCAGTAAGTACCTTTGAGTAAAATTGCAATGTATACTTCATTCAATGCTAAACGACTGTATGCTTTGAGAAATCAACTTTTTTGACTTGAATACCTGAGTGATATAACAGGTATCAAGCATCTCAGGATCATGTGGGGAGTTATATTAAGATGTTTGCATAAGGTTTGCATTCAGTACTTTAGAGTAAAATTGAAGTATATAATTTTTGTGCCAAAGCAATAAATTCACTGTGAAATCAACTTTTTTGTCTTGAACTCCTGAATCATATAACAGGTTTCAAACATCCCAGGATCATGTGGGGAGATATATTCAGATGTTTCCATAAGGTTTGCAGTCAGTACCTTTGAGTAAAATTGAAATGTGTACTTCATTCAATGCTAAAGCACTGTATGCTTTGAGAAATCAACTTTTTTGTCTTGAAGAACTCAGTGATATAATAGGAGTCAAACATCTCAGGTTCATGTGGGGAATGATATTAAGATGTTTCCATAAGGTTTGCATTCAGTACTTTAGAGTAAAATTGAAGTATATTCTATTAGTTCCAAAGCACTGCTTTCACTGAGAAATCAACCTTTTTGTCTTGAGTACCTGAATGATATAATAGGTGTCAAACATCTCAGGATCATGTGGGGAGTGATATTAAAACGTTTGCATAAGGTTTGCAGTCAGTACCATTGAGTAAATTTGAAATGTATGCTTCATTCAATGCTAAAGCACTGTACGCTTTGAGAAATCAACTTTTTTGTCTTCAATACCTGAGTGATATAACAGGTGTCAAACAACTCAGGATCATGTGGGCAGTTACAGTAAAATGTTTCCATAAGGTTTGCATTCAGTACTTCAGAGTATAATGGAAGTACATACTTTCAGTGCCAAAGCACTGCATTCACTGAGATCAACTTTTTTGTCTTGAATACCTGAATGATATAATAGGTTTCAAACATCCCAGGATCATGTGGGGAGTTACATTCAGATGTTTGCATAAGGTTTGCAGTCAGTACCTTTGAGTAAAATTGAAATGTGTACTTCATTCAAAGCTAAAGCACTGTATGCTTTGAGAAATCAACTTTTTTCTCTTGAACTCCTGACTGATATAACAGGTGTCAAACATCTCAACATCATGTGGGGAGTTATATTAAGATGTTTCCATAAGGTTTGCATTCAGTACTTTAGAGTAAATTGGAAGTATATACTTTTAGTGCAAAGCCTGCATTCACTGAGAAATCAACTTTTTGTCTTGAATACCTGAGTGATATAACAGGTGCGAAACATCTCAGGAACATGTGGGGAGTTCTATTAAGATGTTTCCATAGTGTTTACAGTAAGTACCTTTGAGTAAAATTGCAATGTATACTTCATTCAATGCGAAACGACTGTATGCTTTGAGAAATCAACTTTTTTGACTTGAATACCTGAGTGATATAACAGGCGTCAAGCATCTCAGGATCATGTGGGGAGTTATATTAAGATGTTTCCATAAGGTTTGCATTCAGTACTTTAGAGTAAATTGGAAGTATATACTTTCAGTGCAAAGCCTGCATTCACTGAGAAATCAACTTTTTTGTCTTGAATACCTGAGAGATATACAGGTTACAAACATCTGATGATCATGTGGGGAGTTGTATTAAGATGTTTCCACAAGGTTTGCATTGAGTACTTTAGAGTAAAATTAAAGTATATACTTTTAGTGCAAAACACTGCATTCACTGAGAAAATAACTTTTTTGTTTTGAATACCTGAGTGATATAACAGGTGTCAAACATCTCAGGATTATGTGGGGAGTTCTATTAAGAAGTTTCCATAGTGTTTGCAGTAAGTACCTTTGAGTAAAATTGAAATGTATACTTCATTCAATACTAAATGACTGCATGCTTGGAGAAATCAACTTTTTTGTCTTGAATACCTGAGTGATATAACCAGTGCCAATCATCTCAGGATCATCTGGGGAATGATATTAATATGTTTCCATAAGGTTTGCATTCAGTACTTTAGAGTAAAATTGAAGTATATACTTTTAGTTCCAAAGCACTGCTTTCACTGAGAAATCAACTTTTTTGCCTTGTATACCTGAGTGATATAACAGGTATCAAACATCCCAGGATCATGTGGGGAGTTATATTCACATGTTTGCATAAGGTTTGCAGTCAGTACCTTTGAGTAAAATTGAAATGTATACTTCTTTCAATGCTAAAGCAATGTGGGCACTGAGAAATCAACTTTTTTGTCTAGAATGCATGAGTGATATAACAGGTGTCAAGCATCTCAGGATCATGTGGGGAGTTATATTAAGATGTTTCCATAAGGTTTGCATTCAGTACTTTAGAGTAAATTGGAAGTATATACTTTCAGTGCAAAGCCTGCATTCACTGAGAAATCAACTTTTTTGTCTTGAATACCTGAGAGATATACAGGTTACAAACATCTGATGATCATGTGGGGAGTTGTATTAAGATGTTTCCACAAGGTTTGCATTGAGTACTTTAGAGTAAAATTAAAGTATATACTTTTAGTGCAAAACACTGCATTCACTGAGAAAATAACTTTTTTGTTTTGAATACCTGAGTGATATAACAGGTGTGAAACATCTCAGGATCATGTGGGGAGTTACATTCAGATGTTTGCATAAGGTTTCCAGTCAGTACTTTTGAGTAAAATTGAGATCTGTACTTCTTTCAATGCTAAAGGACTGTATGCTTTGAGAAATCAACTTTTTTGTCTTGTATTCCTGAGTGATATAACAGGTGTCAAACATCTCAGGATCATGTGGGGAGTTATATTAAGATGTTTGCATAAGGTTTTCAGTCAGTACCATTGCGTAAAATTGAAATATATACTTCATTCTATGCTAAAGCACCGTATGCTTTGAGAAATCAACTTTTTTGTCTTGAATACCTGAGTGATATAACAGGTGTCAAACAACTCAGGATCATGTGGGGAGTTACAGTAAACTGTTTCCATAAGGTTTGCATTCAGTACTTCAGAGTAAAATGGAAGTATTTACTTTTACTTCCAAAGCACTGCTTTCACTGAGAAATCAACTTTTTTGCCTTGTATACCTGAGTGATATAACAGGTGTGAAACATCTCAGGATCATGTGGGGAGTTCTATTAAGATGTTTCCATAGTGTTTGCAGTAAGTACCTTTGAGTAAAATTGAAATGTATACTTCATTCAATACTAAACGACTGCATGCTTGGAGAAATCAACTTTTTTGTCTTGAATACCTGAGTGATATAACCAGTGCCAATCATCTCAGGATCATGTGGGGAATGATATTAATATGTTTCCATAAGGTTTGCATTCAGTACTTTAGAGTAAAATTGAAGTATATACTTTTAGTTCCAAAGCACTGCTTTCACTGAGAAATCAACTTTTTTGCCTTGTATACCTGAGTGATATAACAGGTATCAAACATCCCAGGATCATGTGGGGAGTTATATTCACATGTTTGCATAAGGTTTGCAGTCAGTACCTTTGAGTAAAATTGAAATGTATACTTCTTTCAATGCTAAAGCAATGTGGGCACTGAGAAATCAACTTTTTTGTCTAGAATGCATGAGTGATATAACAGGTGTCAAGCATCTCCGGATCATGTGGGGAGTTATAGTAAAATGTTTCCATGAGGTTTTCATTCAGTACTTCAGAGTAAATTGGAAATATACACTTTTAGTGCCAAAGCACTGCATTCACTGAAGAATCAACTTTTTTGTCTTGAATACCTGAGTGATATAGTAGGTTTCAAACATCCCAGGATCATGTGGGGAGTTACATTCAGATGTTTGCATAAGGTTTCCAGTCAGTACTTTTGAGTAAAATTGAGATCTGTACTTCTTTCAATGCTAAAGGACTGTATGCTTTGAGAAATCAACTTTTTTGTCTTGTATTCCTGAGTGATATAACAGGTGTCAAACATCTCAGGATCATGTGGGGAGTTATATTAAGATGTTTGCATAAGGTTTTCAGTCAGTACCATTGCGTAAAATTGAAATATATACTTCATTCTATGCTAAAGCACCGTATGCTTTGAGAAATCAACTTTTTTGTCTTGAATACCTGAGTGATATAACAGGTGTCAAACAACTCAGGATCATGTGGGGAGTTACAGTAAACTGTTTCCATAAGGTTTGCATTCAGTACTTCAGAGTAAAATGGAAGTATTTACTTTTACTTCCAAAGCACTGCTTTCACTGAGAAATCAACTTTTTTGCCTTGTATACCTGAGTGATATAACAGGTGTGAAACATCTCAGGATCATGTGGGGAGTTCTATTAAGATGTTTCCATAGTGTTTGCAGTAAGTACCTTTGAGTAAAATTGAAATGTATACTTCATTCAATACTAAACGACTGCATGCTTGGAGAAATCAACTTTTTTGTCTTGAATACCTGAGTGATATAACCAGTGCCAATCATCTCAGGATCATGTGGGGAATGATATTAATATGTTTCCATAAGGTTTGCATTCAGTACTTTAGAGTAAAATTGAAGTATATACTTTTAGTTCCAAAGCACTGCTTTCACTGAGAAATCAACTTTTTTGCCTTGTATACCTGAGTGATATAACAGGTATCAAACATCCCAGGATCATGTGGGGAGTTATATTCACATGTTTGCATAAGGTTTGCAGTCAGTACCTTTGAGTAAAATTGAAATGTATACTTCTTTCAATGCTAAAGCAATGTGGGCACTGAGAAATCAACTTTTTTGTCTTCAATACCTGAGTGATATAACAGGTGTCAAACAACTCAGGATCATGTGGGCAGTTACAGTAAAATGTTTCCATAAGGTTTGCATTCAGTACTTCAGAGTATAATGGAAGTACATACTTTCAGTGCCAAAGCACTGCATTCACTGAGATCAACTTTTTTGTCTTGAATACCTGAATGATATAATAGGTTTCAAACATCCCAGGATCATGTGGGGAGTTACATTCAGATGTTTGCATAAGGTTTGCAGTCAGTACCTTTGAGTAAAATTGAAATGTGTACTTCATTCAAAGCTAAAGCACTGTATGCTTTGAGAAATCAACTTTTTTCTCTTGAACTCCTGACTGATATAACAGGTGTCAAACATCTCAACATCATGTGGGGAGTTATATTAAGATGTTTCCATAAGGTTTGCATTCAGTACTTTAGAGTAAATTGGAAGTATATCCTTTTAGTGCAAAGCCTGCATTCACTGAGAAATCAACTTTTTGTCTTGAATACCTGAGTGATATAACAGGTGCGAAACATCTCAGGAACATGTGGGGAGTTCTATTAAGATGTTTCCATAGTGTTTACAGTAAGTACCTTTGAGTAAAATTGCAATGTATACTTCATTCAATGCGAAACGACTGTATGCTTTGAGAAATCAACTTTTTTGACTTGAATACCTGAGTGATATAACAGGCGTCAAGCATCTCAGGATCATGTGGGGAGTTATATTAAGATGTTTCCATAAGGTTTGCATTCAGTACTTTAGAGTAAATTGGAAGTATATACTTTCAGTGCAAAGCCTGCATTCACTGAGAAATCAACTTTTTTGTCTTGAATACCTGAGAGATATACAGGTTACAAACATCTGATGATCATGTGGGGAGTTGTATTAAGATGTTTCCACAAGGTTTGCATTGAGTACTTTAGAGTAAATTAAAGTATATACTTTTAGTGCAAAACACTGCATTCACTGAGAAAATAACTTTTTTGTTTTGAATACCTGAGTGATATAACAGGTGTCAAACATCTCAGGATTATGTGGGGAGTTCTATTAAGAAGTTTCCATAGTGTTTGCAGTAAGTACCTTTGAGTAAAATTGAAATGTATACTTCATTCAATACTAAACGACTGCATGCTTGGAGAAATCAACTTTTTTGTCTTGAATACCTGAGTGATATAACCAGTGCCAATCATCTCAGGATCATGTGGGGAATGATATTAATATGTTTCCATAAGGTTTGCATTCAGTACTTTAGAGTAAAATTGAAGTATATACTTTTAGTTCCAAAGCACTGCTTTCACTGAGAAATCAACTTTTTTGCCTTGTATACCTGAGTGATATAACAGGTATCAAACATCCCAGGATCATGTGGGGAGTTATATTCACATGTTTGCATAAGGTTTGCAGTCAGTACCTTTGAGTAAAATTGAAATGTATACTTCTTTCAATGCTAAAGCAATGTGGGCACTGAGAAATCAACTTTTTTGTCTAGAATGCATGAGTGATATAACAGGTGTCAAGCATCTCAGGATCATGTGGGGAGTTATATTAAGATGTTTCCATAAGGTTTGCATTCAGTACTTTAGAGTAAATTGGAAGTATATACTTTCAGTGCAAAGCCTGCATTCACTGAGAAATCAACTTTTTTGTCTTGAATACCTGAGAGATATACAGGTTACAAACATCTGATGATCATGTGGGGAGTTGTATTAAGATGTTTCCACAAGGTTTGCATTGAGTACTTTAGAGTAAAATTAAAGTATATACTTTTAGTGCAAAACACTGCATTCACTGAGAAAATAACTTTTTTGTTTTGAATACCTGAGTGATATAACAGGTGTCAAACATCTCAGGATTATGTGGGGAGTTCTATTAAGAAGTTTCCATAGTGTTTGCAGTAAGTACCTTTGAGTAAAATTGAAATGTATACTTCATTCAATACTAAACGACTGCATGCTTGGAGAAATCAACTTTTTTGTCTTGAATACCTGAGTGATATAACCAGTGCCAATCATCTCAGGATCATGTGGGGAATGATATTAATATGTTTCCATAAGGTCTGCATTCAGTACTTTAGAGTAAAATTGAAGTATATACTTTTAGTTCCAAAGCACTGCTTTCACTGAGAAATCAACTTTTTTGCCTTGTATACCTGAGTGATATAACAGGTATCAAACATCCCAGGATCATGTGGGGAGTTATATTCACATGTTTGCATAAGGTTTGCAGTCAGTACCTTTGAGTAAAATTGAAATGTATACTTCTTTCAATGCTAAAGCAATGTGGGCACTGAGAAATCAACTTTTTTGTCTAGAATGCATGAGTGATATAACAGGTGTCAAGCATCTCCGGATCATGTGGGGAGTTATAGTAAAATGTTTCCATGAGGTTTTCATTCAGTACTTCAGAGTAAATTGGAAATATACACTTTTAGTGCCAAAGCACTGCATTCACTGAAGAATCAACTTTTTTGTCTTGAATACCTGAGTGATATAGTAGGTTTCAAACATCCCAGGATCATGTGGGGAGTTACATTCAGATGTTTGCATAAGGTTTCCAGTCAGTACTTTTGAGTAAAATTGAGATCTGTACTTCTTTCAATGCTAAAGGACTGTATGCTTTGAGAAATCAACTTTTTTGTCTTGTATTCCTGAGTGATATAAATGGTGTCAAACATCTCAGGATCATGTGGGGAGTACTATTAAAATGTTTCCATAATGTTTGCAGTAAGTACCTTTGAGTAAAATTGAAATGTATACTTCATTCAATGCTAAACGACTGTATGCTTTGAGAAACCAACTTTTTCGTCTTGAATACCTGAGTGATATAACAGGTGTCAAACATCTCAGGATCATGTGGGGAGTTATATTAAGATGTTTGCATAAGGTTTTCAGTCAGTACCATTGCGTAAAATTGAAATATATACTTCATTCTATGCTAAAGCACCGTATGCTTTGAGAAATCAACTTTTTTGTCTTGAATACCTGAGTGATATAACAGGTGTCAAACAACTCAGGATCATGTGGGGAGTTACAGTAAACTGTTTCCATAAGGTTTGCATTCAGTACTTCAGAGTAAAATGGAAGTATTTACTTTTACTTCCAAAGCACTGCTTTCACTGAGAAATCAACTTTTTTGCCTTGTATACCTGAGTGATATAACAGGTGTGAAACATCTCAGGATCATGTGGGGAGTTCTATTAAGATGTTTCCATAGTGTTTGCAGTAAGTACCTTTGAGTAAAATTGAAATGTATACTTCATTCAATACTAAACGACTGCATGCTTGGAGAAATCAACTTTTTTGTCTTGAATACCTGAGTGATATAACCAGTGCCAATCATCTCAGGATCATGTGGGGAATGATATTAATATGTTTCCATAAGGTTTGCATTCAGTACTTTAGAGTAAAATTGAAGTATATACTTTTAGTTCCAAAGCACTGCTTTCACTGAGAAATCAACTTTTTTGCCTTGTATACCTGAGTGATATAACAGGTATCAAACATCCCAGGATCATGTGGGGAGTTATATTCACATGTTTGCATAAGGTTTGCAGTCAGTACCTTTGAGTAAAATTGAAATGTATACTTCTTTCAATGCTAAAGCAATGTGGGCACTGAGAAATCAACTTTTTTGTCTTCAATACCTGAGTGATATAACAGGTGTCAAACAACTCAGGATCATGTGGGCAGTTACAGTAAAATGTTTCCATAAGGTTTGCATTCAGTACTTCAGAGTATAATGGAAGTACATACTTTCAGTGCCAAAGCACTGCATTCACTGAGATCAACTTTTTTGTCTTGAATACCTGAATGATATAATAGGTTTCAAACATCCCAGGATCATGTGGGGAGTTACATTCAGATGTTTGCATAAGGTTTGCAGTCAGTACCTTTGAGTAAAATTGAAATGTGTACTTCATTCAAAGCTAAAGCACTGTATGCTTTGAGAAATCAACTTTTTTCTCTTGAACTCCTGACTGATATAACAGGTGTCAAACATCTCAACATCATGTGGGGAGTTATATTAAGATGTTTCCATAAGGTTTGCATTCAGTACTTTAGAGTAAATTGGAAGTATATACTTTTAGTGCAAAGCCTGCATTCACTGAGAAATCAACTTTTTGTCTTGAATACCTGAGTGATATAACAGGTGCGAAACATCTCAGGAACATGTGGGGAGTTCTATTAAGATGTTTCCATAGTGTTTACAGTAAGTACCTTTGAGTAAAATTGCAATGTATACTTCATTCAATGCGAAACGACTGTATGCTTTGAGAAATCAACTTTTTTGACTTGAATACCTGAGTGATATAACAGGCGTCAAGCATCTCAGGATCATGTGGGGAGTTATATTAAGATGTTTCCATAAGGTTTGCATTCAGTACTTTAGAGTAAATTGGAAGTATATACTTTCAGTGCAAAGCCTGCATTCACTGAGAAATCAACTTTTTTGTCTTGAATACCTGAGAGATATACAGGTTACAAACATCTGATGATCATGTGGGGAGTTGTATTAAGATGTTTCCACAAGGTTTGCATTGAGTACTTTAGAGTAAAATTAAAGTATATACTTTTAGTGCAAAACACTGCATTCACTGAGAAAATAACTTTTTTGTTTTGAATACCTGAGTGATATAACAGGTGTCAAACATCTCAGGATTATGTGGGGAGTTCTATTAAGAAGTTTCCATAGTGTTTGCAGTAAGTACCTTTGAGTAAAATTGAAATGTATACTTCATTCAATACTAAACGACTGCATGCTTGGAGAAATCAACTTTTTTGTCTTGAATACCTGAGTGATATAACCAGTGCCAATCATCTCAGGATCATGTGGGGAATGATATTAATATGTTTCCATAAGGTTTGCATTCAGTACTTTAGAGTAAAATTGAAGTATATACTTTTAGTTCCAAAGCACTGCTTTCACTGAGAAATCAACTTTTTTGCCTTGTATACCTGAGTGATATAACAGGTATCAAACATCCCAGGATCATGTGGGGAGTTATATTCACATGTTTGCATAAGGTTTGCAGTCAGTACCTTTGAGTAAAATTGAAATGTATACTTCTTTCAATGCTAAAGCAATGTGGGCACTGAGAAATCAACTTTTTTGTCTAGAATGCATGAGTGATATAACAGGTGTCAAGCATCTCAGGATCATGTGGGGAGTTATATTAAGATGTTTCCATAAGGTTTGCATTCAGTACTTTAGAGTAAATTGGAAGTATATACTTTCAGTGCAAAGCCTGCATTCACTGAGAAATCAACTTTTTTGTCTTGAATACCTGAGAGATATACAGGTTACAAACATCTGATGATCATGTGGGGAGTTGTATTAAGATGTTTCCACAAGGTTTGCATTGAGTACTTTAGAGTAAAATTAAAGTATATACTTTTAGTGCAAAACACTGCATTCACTGAGAAAATAACTTTTTTGTTTTGAATACCTGAGTGATATAACAGGTGTCAAACATCTCAGGATTATGTGGGGAGTTCTATTAAGAAGTTTCCATAGTGTTTGCAGTAAGTACCTTTGAGTAAAATTGAAATGTATACTTCATTCAATACTAAACGACTGCATGCTTGGAGAAATCAACTTTTTTGTCTTGAATACCTGAGTGATATAACCAGTGCCAATCATCTCAGGATCATGTGGGGAATGATATTAATATGTTTCCATAAGGTTTGCATTCAGTACTTTAGAGTAAAATTGAAGTATATACTTTTAGTTCCAAAGCACTGCTTTCACTGAGAAATCAACTTTTTTGCCTTGTATACCTGAGTGATATAACAGGTATCAAACATCCCAGGATCATGTGGGGAGTTATATTCACATGTTTGCATAAGGTTTGCAGTCAGTACCTTTGAGTAAAATTGAAATGTATACTTCTTTCAATGCTAAAGCAATGTGGGCACTGAGAAATCAACTTTTTTGTCTAGAATGCATGAGTGATATAACAGGTGTCAAGCATCTCCGGATCATGTGGGGAGTTATAGTAAAATGTTTCCATGAGGTTTTCATTCAGTACTTCAGAGTAAATTGGAAATATACACTTTTAGTGCCAAAGCACTGCATTCACTGAAGAATCAACTTTTTTGTCTTGAATACCTGAGTGATATAGTAGGTTTCAAACATCCCAGGATCATGTGGGGAGTTACATTCAGATGTTTGCATAAGGTTTCCAGTCAGTACTTTTGAGTAAAATTGAGATCTGTACTTCTTTCAATGCTAAAGGACTGTATGCTTTGAGAAATCAACTTTTTTGTCTTGTATTCCTGAGTGATATAAATGGTGTCAAACATCTCAGGATCATGTGGGGAGTACTATTAAAATGTTTCCATAATGTTTGCAGTAAGTACCTTTGAGTAAAATTGAAATGTATACTTCATTCAATGCTAAACGACTGTATGCTTTGAGAAACCAACTTTTTCGTCTTGAATACCTGAGTGATATAACAGGTGTCAAACATCTCAGGATCATGTGGGGAGTTATATTAAGATGTTTGCATAAGGTTTTCAGTCAGTACCATTGCGTAAAATTGAAATATATACTTCATTCTATGCTAAAGCACCGTATGCTTTGAGAAATCAACTTTTTTGTCTTGAATACCTGAGTGATATAACAGGTGTCAAACAACTCAGGATCATGTGGGGAGTTACAGTAAACTGTTTCCATAAGGTTTGCATTCAGTACTTCAGAGTAAAATGGAAGTATTTACTTTTACTTCCAAAGCACTGCTTTCTCTGAGAAATCAACTTTTTTGCCTTGTATACCTGAGTGATATAACAGGTGTGAAACATCTCAGGATCATGTGGGGAGTTCTATTAAGATGTTTCCATAGTGTTTGCAGTAAGTACCTTTGAGTAAAATTGAAATGTATACTTCATTCAATACTAAACGACTGCATGCTTGGAGAAATCAACTTTTTTGTCTTGAATACCTGAGTGATATAACCAGTGCCAATCATCTCAGGATCATGTGGGGAATGATATTAATATGTTTCCATAAGGTTTGCATTCAGTACTTTAGAGTAAAATTGAAGTATATACTTTTAGTTCCAAAGCACTGCTTTCACTGAGAAATCAACTTTTTTGCCTTGTATACCTGAGTGATATAACAGGTATCAAACATCCCAGGATCATGTGGGGAGTTATATTCACATGTTTGCATAAGGTTTGCAGTCAGTACCTTTGAGTAAAATTGAAATGTATACTTCTTTCAATGCTAAAGCAATGTGGGCACTGAGAAATCAACTTTTTTGTCTAGAATGCATGAGTGATATAACAGGTGTCAAGCATCTCCGGATCATGTGGGGAGTTATAGTAAAATGTTTCCATGAGGTTTTCATTCAGTACTTCAGAGTAAATTGGAAATATACACTTTTAGTGCCAAAGCACTGCATTCACTGAAGAATCAACTTTTTTGTCTTGAATACCTGAGTGATATAGTAGGTTTCAAACATCCCAGGATCATGTGGGGAGTTACATTCAGATGTTTGCATAAGGTTTCCAGTCAGTACTTTTGAGTAAAATTGAGATCTGTACTTCTTTCAATGCTAAAGGACTGTATGCTTTGAGAAATCAACTTTTTTGTCTTGTATTCCTGAGTGATATAAATGGTGTTAAACATCTCAGGATCATGTGGGGAGTACTATTAAAATGTTTCCATAATGTTTGCAGTAAGTACCTTTGAGTAAAATTGAAATGTATACTTCATTCAATGCTAAACGACTGTATGCTTTGAGAAACCAACTTTTTCGTCTTGAATACCTGAGTGATATAACAGGTGTCAAACATCTCAGGATCATGTGGGGAGTTATATTAAGATGTTTGCATAAGGTTTTCAGTCAGTACCATTGCGTAAAATTGAAATATATACTTCATTCTATGCTAAAGCACCGTATGCTTTGAGAAATCAACTTTTTTGTCTTGAATACCTGAGTGATATAACAGGTGTCAAACAACTCAGGATCATGTGGGGAGTTACAGTAAACTGTTTCCATAAGGTTTGCATTCAGTACTTCAGAGTAAAATGGAAGTATTTACTTTTACTTCCAAAGCACTGCTTTCACTGAGAAATCAACTTTTTTGCCTTGTATACCTGAGTGATATAACAGGTGTGAAACATCTCAGGATCATGTGGGGAGTTCTATTAAGATGTTTCCATAGTGTTTGCAGTAAGTACCTTTGAGTAAAATTGAAATGTATACTTCATTCAATGCAAGACGACTGTATGCTTTGAGAAATCAACTTTTTTGTCTTGAATGCCTGAGTGATATAACAGATGTCATACACCTCAGGATCATGTGGGGAGTTATATTAAGATGTTTCCATAAGGTTTAAATTCAATACTTTAGAGTAAAATTGAATTATATACTTTTTCTGCCAAAGCAATTCATTCACTGAGAAATCAACTTTTTTGTCTTGAACACCTGAGTGATATAACAATTTTCAAAGATCCAAAGACCATGTGGGGAGACATATTCAGATGTTTCCATACGGTTTGCAGTCAGTACCTTTGAGTAAAATTGAAATGTATACTTCTTTCAATGCTAAAGCAATGTGTGCACTGAGAAATCAACTTTTTTGTCCAGAATGCATGAGTGATATAACAGGTGTCAAGCATCTCAGGATCATGTGCGGAGTTATATTAAGATGTTTCCATAAGGTTTGCATTCAGTACTTTACATTACAATTGAAGTATATACTTGTGGTTCCAAAGCACTGCATTCACTGAGAAATGAACTTTTTTGTCTTGAATGCCTGAGTGATATAACAGTTGTCAAACATCTCAGGATCATGTGGGGAGTGATATTAAAATGTTTGCATGAGGTTTGCAGTCAGTACCATTGAGTAAAATTGAAATGTATGCTTCATTCAAAGCTAAAGCACTTTATGCTTTGAGAAATCAACTATTTTGTCTTGAATACTTGAGTGATATAACAGGTGTCAAACAACTCAGGATCATGTGGGGAGTTACAGTGAAATGTTTCCATAAGGTTTGCATTCAGTACTTCAGAGTGAAATGGAAGTACATACTTTTAGTGCCAAAGCACTGCATTCACTGAGATCAACTTTTTTGTCTTGAATACCTGAGTGATATAATAGGTTTCAAATATCCCAGGATAATGTTGGGAGTTATATGCAGATGTTTGCAAAAAGTTTCCAGTCAGTACCTTTGAGTAAAATTGAAATGTATACTTCATTCAATGCTAAAGCACTGGATGCGCTGAGAAATCAACTTTTTTGTCTTGTATGCCTGAGTGGGTATACTTTTAGCCAAAGCACTGCATTCACTGAGAAATCAACTTTTTTGTCTTGAATACCTGAGTGATATACAGGTTACAAACATCTGACGATCATGTGGGGAGGTGTATTAAGATGTTTCCATAAGGTTTGCATTCAGTACTTTGGAGTAAAATTAAAGTATATACTTTTAGTGCTAAGCCCTGCATTCACTGAGAAAATAACTTTTTTGTTTTGAATACCTGAGTGATATAACAGGTGTCAAACATCTCAGGATTATGTGGGGAGTTCTATTAAGAAGTTTCCATAGTGTTTGCAGTAAGTACCTTTGAGTAAAATTGAAATGTATACTTCATTCAATACTAAACGACTGCATGCTTGGAGAAATCAACTTTTTTGTCTTGAATACCTGAGTGATATAACCAGTGCCAATCATCTCAGGATCATGTGGGGAATGATATTAATATGTTTCCATAAGGTTTGCATTCAGTACTTTAGAGTAAAATTGAAGTATATACTTTTAGTTCCAAAGCACTGCTTTCACTGAGAAATCAACTTTTTTGCCTTGTATACCTGAGTGATATAACAGGTATCAAACATCCCAGGATCATGTGGGGAGTTATATTCACATGTTTGCATAAGGTTTGCAGTCAGTACCTTTGAGTAAAATTGAAATGTATACTTCTTTCAATGCTAAAGCAATGTGGGCACTGAGAAATCAACTTTTTTGTCTAGAATGCATGAGTGATATAACAGGTGTCAAGCATCTCCGGATCATGTGGGGAGTTATAGTAAAATGTTTCCATGAGGTTTTCATTCAGTACTTCAGAGTAAATTGGAAATATACACTTTTAGTGCCAAAGCACTGCATTCACTGAAGAATCAACTTTTTTGTCTTGAATACCTGAGTGATATAGTAGGTTTCAAACATCCCAGGATCATGTGGGGAGTTACATTCAGATGTTTGCATAAGGTTTCCAGTCAGTACTTTTGAGTAAAATTGAGATCTGTACTTCTTTCAATGCTAAAGGACTGTATGCTTTGAGAAATCAACTTTTTTGTCTTGTATTCCTGAGTGATATAAATGGTGTTAAACATCTCAGGATCATGTGGGGAGTACTATTAAAATGTTTCCATAATGTTTGCAGTAAGTACCTTTGAGTAAAATTGAAATGTATACTTCATTCAATGCTAAACGACTGTATGCTTTGAGAAACCAACTTTTTCGTCTTGAATACCTGAGTGATATAACAGGTGTCAAACATCTCAGGATCATGTGGGGAGTTATATTAAGATGTTTGCATAAGGTTTTCAGTCAGTACCATTGCGTAAAATTGAAATATATACTTCATTCTATGCTAAAGCACCGTATGTTTTGAGAAATCAACTTTTTTGTCTTGAATACCTGAGTGATATAACAGGTGTCAAACAACTCAGGATCATGTGGGGAGTTACAGTAAACTGTTTCCATAAGGTTTGCATTCAGTACTTCAGAGTAAAATGGAAGTATTTACTTTTACTTCCAAAGCACTGCTTTCACTGAGAAATCAACTTTTTTGCCTTGTATACCTGAGTGATATAACAGGTGTGAAACATCTCAGGATCATGTGGGGAGTTCTATTAAGATGTTTCCATAGTGTTTGCAGTAAGTACCTTTGAGTAAAATTGAAATGTATACTTCATTCAATGCAAGACAACTGTATGCTTTGAGAAATCAACTTTTTTGTCTTGAATGCCTGAGTGATATAACAGATGTCATACACCTCAGGATCATGTGGGGAGTTATATTAAGATGTTTCCATAAGGTTTAAATTCAATACTTTAGAGTAAAATTGAATTATATACTTTTTCTGCCAAAGCAATTCATTCACTGAGAAATCAACTTTTTTGTCTTGAACACCTGAGTGATATAACAATTTTCAAAGATCCAAAGACCATGTGGGGAGACATATTCAGATGTTTCCATACGGTTTGCAGTCAGTACCTTTGAGTAAAATTGAAATGTATACTTCTTTCAATGCTAAAGCAATGTGTGCACTGAGAAATCAACTTTTTTGTCCAGAATGCATGAGTGATATAACAGGTGTCAAGCATCTCAGGATCATGTGCGGAGTTATATTAAGATGTTTCCATAAGGTTTGCATTCAGTACTTTACATTACAATTGAAGTATATACTTGTGGTTCCAAAGCACTGCATTCACTGAGAAATGAACTTTTTTGTCTTGAATGCCTGAGTGATATAACAGTTGTCAAACATCTCAGGATCATGTGGGGAGTGATATTAAAATGTTTGCATGAGGTTTGCAGTCAGTACCATTGAGTAAAATTGAAATGTATGCTTCATTCAAAGCTAAAGCACTTTATGCTTTGAGAAATCAACTATTTTGTCTTGAATACTTGAGTGATATAACAGGTGTCAAACAACTCAGGATCATGTGGGGAGTTACAGTGAAATGTTTCCATAAGGTTTGCATTCAGTACTTCAGAGTGAAATGGAAGTACATACTTTTAGTGCCAAAGCACTGCATTCACTGAGATCAACTTTTTTGTCTTGAATACCTGAGTGATATAATAGGTTTCAAATATCCCAGGATAATGTTGGGAGTTATATGCAGATGTTTGCAAAAAGTTTCCAGTCAGTACCTTTGAGTAAAATTGAAATGTATACTTCATTCAATGCTAAAGCACTGGATGTGCTGAGAAATCAACTTTTTTGTCTTGTATGCCTGAGTGGGTATACTTTTAGCCAAAGCACTGCATTCACTGAGAAATCAACTTTTTTGTCTTGAATACCTGAGTGATATACAGGTTACAAACATCTGACGATCATGTGGTGAGGTGTATTAAGATGTTTCCATAAGGTTTGCATTCAGTACTTTGGAGTAAAATTAAAGTATATACTTTTAGTGCTAAGCCCTGCATTCACTGAGAAAATAACTTTTTTGTTTTGAATACCTGAGTGATATGACAGGTGTCAAACATCTCAGGATTATGTGGGGAGTTCTATGAAGATGTTTCCATAGTGTTTCCAGCATGTACCTTTGAGTAAAATTGAAATGTATACTTCATTCAATGCTAAAGCACTGTATGCTTTGAGAAATCAACTTTTTTGTCTTGAATACCTCAGTGATATAACAGGTGTCAAACATCTCAGAATCATGTGGGGAATGATATTAAGATGTTTCCATAATGTTTGCATGCAGTAATTTAGAGTAAAATTGAAGTACATACTTTTAGTTGCAAAGCACTGCTTTCACTGACAAATCAACTTTTTTGTCTTGTATTCCTGAGTGATATAAGATCTGTCAAACATCTCAGGATCATGTGGGGAGTTCTATTAAAATGTTTCCATAATGTTTGCAGTAAGTACCTTTGAGTAAAATTGAAATGTATACTTCATTCAATGCTAAAAGACTGCATGCTTTGAGAAATCAACTTTTTTGTCTTGAATACCTGAGTGATATAACCGGTGTCAAACATCTCAAGATCATTTGGTGAGTTACATTAAGATGTTTCCATAAGATTTGCATTCAGTACTTTAGAGTAAAATGGAAGTATATACTTTTAGTGCAAAGCCTGCATTCACTGAGAAATGAACTTTTTCTCTTGAATACCTGAGTTATATAACAGGTGTCAAACAACTCAGGATCATGTTGGGAGTTACAGTAAAATGTTTCCATAAGGTTTGCATTCAGTACTGCAGAGTAAAATGGAAGTATATACTTTTAGTGCCAACGCACTTCATTCACTGAGAGATCAACTTTTTTGTCTTGAATACGTCAGTTATATAATAGGTTTCAAATTTCCCAGGATCATGTGGGGAGATATATTCAGATGTTTGCATAAGTTTCCAGTCAGTACCTTCGAGTAAAATTGAAATGTATACTTAATTCAATGCTAAAGCACTGGGTGCACTGAGAAATCAACTTTTTTGTCTTGTATACCTGAGTGATATAACAGGATTCGAACATCTGAGGATCATGTGGGGAATGATATTAAGATGTTTCCATAAGGTTTGCATTCTGTACTTCAGAGTAAAATTGAAGTATATACTTTTAGTTCCAAAGCACGGCTTTCACTGAGACATCAACTTTTTTGCCTTGTATACCTGATTGATATAATAGGTTTCATACATCCCAGGATCATGTGGGGAGATATATGCAGATGTTTGCATAAGGTTTCCAGTCAGTACCTTTGAGTAAAATTGAAATGTATACTTCATTCAATGCTAAAGCACTGGATGCGCTGAGAAATCAACTTTTTTGTCTTGTATACCTCAGTCGGTATACTTTTAGTGCCAAAGCACGGCTTTCACTGAGAAATCAACTTTTTTGCCTTGTATACCTGAGTGATATAAGAGGTGTCAAATATCCCAGGATCATGTGGGGACTTATATTCACATGTTTGCATAAGGTTTGCAGTCAGTACCTTTGAGTAAAATTGAAATGTATACTTCATTCAATGCTAAAGCACTGTATGCTTTGAGAAATCAACTTTTTTCTCTTGAATACCTCAGTGATATAATAGGTGTCAAACATCTCAGAATCATGTGGGGAATGATATTAAGATGTTTCCATAATGTTTGCATGCAGTAATTTAGAGTAAAATTGAAGTACATACTTTTAGTTGCAAAGCACTGCTTTCACTGACAAATCAACTTTTTTGTCTTGTATTCCTGAGTGATATAAGATCTGTCAAACATCTCAGGATCATGTGGGGAGTTCTATTAAAATGTTTCCATAATGTTTGCAGTAAGTACCTTTGAGTAAAATTGAAATGTATACTTCATTCAATGCTAAAAGACTGCATGCTTTGAGAAATCAACTTTTTTGTCTTGAGTACCTAAGTTATATAACCGGTGTCAAACATCTCAAGATCATTTGGTGAGTTACATTAAGATGTTTCCATAAGGTTTCCATTCAGTACTTCAGAGTAAAATGGAAGTATATACTTTTAGTGCCAAAGCACTGCATTCACTGAGAAATCAACTTTTTTGTCTTGAATACCTGAGTGATATAATAGGTTTCAAACATCCCAGGATCATGTGGGGAGTTATATTCAGATGTTTGCATAAAGTTTGCAGTCAGTACCTTTGAGTAAAATTGAAATGTGCACTTCATTCAATGCTAAAGCACTGTATGCTATGAGAAATCAACTTTTTTGTCTTGAATACCTGAGTGATATAACAGGTGTCAAACATCTCAGGGTCGTGTGGGGAGATATTAAGATGTTTCCATAAGGTTTGCATTCAGTACTTTAGAGTAAAATTGAAGTATATACTTTTAGTTCCAAAGCACGGCTTTTACTGAGAAATCAACTTTTTTGCGTTGTATACCTGAGTGATATAAGAGGTGTCAAATATCCCAGGATCATGTGGGGAGTTATATTCACATGTTTGCATAAGGTTTGCAGTAAGCACCTTTGAGTAAAATTGAAATGTATACTTCATTCAATGCTAAATCACTGTATGCTTTGAGAAATCAACTTTTTTGTCTTGAATACCTCAGTGATATAACAGGTGTCAAACATCTCAGAATCATGTGGGGAATGATATTAAGATGTTTCCATAAGATTTGCATTCAGTACTTTAGAGTAAAATGGAAGTATATACTGTTATTGCAAAGCCTGCATTCACTGAGAAATCAACTGTTTGTCTTGAATACCTGAGTGATATAACAGGTGTGAAACTTCTCACGATCATGTGAGGAGTTCTATTAAGATGTTTCCATAGTGTTTGCAGTAAGTACCTTTGAGTAAAATTGAAATGTATACTTCATTCAATGCTAAACGACTGCATGCTTTGAGAAATCAACTTTTTTGTCTTGAACACCTGAGTGATATAACAGGTTTAAAACATCCTAGGATCATGTGGGGAGATATATTCACATATTTCCATAAGGTTTGCAGTCGGTACCTTTGAGTAAAATAGAAATTTGTACTTCATTCTATGCAAAATGACTGTATGCTTTGAGAAATCAACTTTTTTGTCTTGAATACCTGAGTGATATAACAGGTGTCATACACCTCAGGATTATGTGGGGAGTTATATTCAGATGTTTGCATAAGGTTTCCAGTCAGTACCTTTGAGTAAAATTGAAATGTATACTTCATTCAATGCTAAAGCACTGGATACACTGAGAAATCAACTTTTTTGTCTTGTATACCTGAGTGATATAACAGGATTCGAACATCTGAGGATCATGTGGGGAGTTATAGTAAAATGTTTACATAAGGTTTCCATTCAGTACTTCAGAGTAAAATGGAAGTATATACTTTTAGTGCCAAAGCACTGCATTCACTGAGAAATCAACTTTTTTGTCTTGAATACCTGAGTGATATAATAGGTTTCAGACATCTCAGGATCATGTGGGGAGTGATATTAAAATGTTTGCATAAGGTTTGCAGTCAGTACCATTGAGTAAAATTGAAATGTGCACTTCATTCAATGCTAAAGCACTGTATGCTTTGAGAAATCAACTTTTTTGTCTTGAATACCCGAGTGATATAACAGGTGTCAAACATCTCAGGATCATGTCGGGATGATATTAAGATGTTTCCATAAGGTTTGCATTGAATACGTTACAGTAAAATTGAAGTATATACTTTTTTTGCCAAAGCAATGCATTCACTGAGAAATCAACTTTTTTGTCTTGAACACCTGAGTGATATAACAGGTTTCAAAGATCCCAAGATCATGTGGGGAGATATATTCTATGTTTCCATACGGTTTGCAGTCAGTACCTTTGAGTAAAATTGAAATGTATACTTCATTCAATGCTAAAGCAATGTGTGCACTGAGAAATCAACTTTTTTGTCTTGAATACCTCAGTGATATAACAGGTGTCAAACATCTCAGAATCATGTGGGGAATGATATTAAGATGTTTCCATAAGGTTTGCATTCAGTAATTCAGAGTAAAATTGAAGTACATACTTTTAGTTGCAAAGCCCTGCTTTCACTGAGAAATCAACTTTTTTGTCTTGTATTCCTGAGTGATATAAGAGGTGTCAAACATCTCAGAATCATGTGGGGAGTTCTATTAAAATGTTTCCAGAATGTTTGCAGTAAGTACCATTGAGTAAAATTGAAATGTATGCTTCATTCAATGTAAAAAGACTGCATGCTTTGAGAAATCAACTTTTTTGTCTGGAATACCTGAGTGATATAACAGGTGTCAAACATCTCAGGATCATGTGGGGATTGATATTAAAATGTTTGCATAAGGTTTGCAGTCTGTACCATTGAGTAAATTTGAAATGTATACTTCATTCAATGCTAAAGCAATGTGTGCACTGAGAAATCAACTTTTTTGTCTTGAATACCTCAGTGATATAACAGGTGTCAAACATCTCAGAATCATGTGGGGAATGATATTAAGATGTTTCCATAAGGTTTGCATTCAGTAATTCAGAGTAAAATTGAAGTACATACTTTTAGTTGCAAAGCCCTGCTTTCACTGAGAAATCAACTTTTTTGTCTTGTATTCCTGAGTGATATAAGAGGTGTCAAACATCTCAGAATCATGTGGGGAGTTCTATTAAAATGTTTCCAGAATGTTTGCAGTAAGTACCATTGAGTAAAATTGAAATGTATGCTTCATTCAATGTAAAAAGACTGCATGCTTTGAGAAATCAACTTTTTTGTCTGGAATACCTGAGTGATATAACAGGTGTCAAACATCTCAGGATCATGTGGGGATTGATATTAAAATGTTTGCATAAGGTTTGCAGTCTGTACCATTGAGTAAATTTGAAATGTATGCTTCATTCAATGCTAAAGCACTGTATGCTTTGAGAAATCAACTTTTTTGTCTTGAATACCCGAGTGATATAACAGGTGTCAAACATCTCAGGATCATGTCGGGATGATATTAAGATGTTTCCATAAGGTTTGCATTGAATACGTTACAGTAAAATTGAAGTATATACTTTTTTTGCCAAAGCAATGCATTCACTGAGAAATCAACTTTTTTGTCTTGAACACCTGAGTGATATAACAGGTTTCAAAGATCCCAAGATCATGTGGGGAGATATATTCTATGTTTCCATACGGTTTGCAGTCAGTACCTTTGAGTAAAATTGAAATGTATACTTCATTCAATGCTAAAGCAATGTGTGCACTGAGAAATCAACTTTTTTGTCTTGAATACCTCAGTGATATAACAGGTGTCAAACATCTCAGAATCATGTGGGGAATGATATTAAGATGTTTCCATAAGGTTTGCATTCAGTAATTCAGAGTAAAATTGAAGTACATACTTTTAGTTGCAAAGCCCTGCTTTCACTGAGAAATCAACTTTTTTGTCTTGTATTCCTGAGTGATATAAGAGGTGTCAAACATCTCAGAATCATGTGGGGAGTTCTATTAAAATGTTTCCAGAATGTTTGCAGTAAGTACCATTGAGTAAAATTGAAATGTATGCTTCATTCAATGTAAAAAGACTGCATGCTTTGAGAAATCAACTTTTTTGTCTGGAATACCTGAGTGATATAACAGGTGTCAAACATCTCAGGATCATGTGGGGATTGATATTAAAATGTTTGCATAAGGTTTGCAGTCTGTACCATTGAGTAAATTTGAAATGTATGCTTCATTCAATGCTAAAGCACTGTATGCTTTGAGAAATCAACTTTTTTGTCTTGAATACCTGAGTGATATAACAGGTGTCAAACATCTCAGGATCATGTGGGGAATGATATTAAGATGTTTCCATAAGTTTTGCATTCAATACTTTAGAGTAAAATTGAAGTATATACTTTTAGTTCCAAAGCACGGCTTTCACTGAGAAATCAACTTTTTTGCCTTGTATACCTGAGTGATATAACAGGTATAAAACATCCTAGGATCATGTGGGGAGATATATTCAGATGTTTCCATAAGGTTTGCAGTCAGTACCTTTGAGTAAAATAGAAATCTGTACTTCATTCAATGCAAAATGACTGTATGCTTTGAGAAATCAACTTTTTTGTCTTGAATACCTGAGTGATATAACAGGTGTCATACACCTCAGGATCATGTGGGGAGTTATATTCTGATGTTTGCATAAGGTTTCCAGTCAGTACCTTTGAGTAAAATTGAAATGTATTCTTCATTCAATGCTAAAGCACTGGATGCACTGAGAAATCAACTTTTTTGTCTTGTATACCTGAGTGATATAACAGGATTCGAACATCTGAGGATCATGTGGGGAGTTATAGTAAAATGTTTACATAAGTTTTCCATTCAGTACTTTAGAGTAAAATTGAAGTATATACTTTTAGTTCCAAAGCACGGCTTTCACTGAGAAATCAACTTTTTTGCCTTGTATACCTGAGTGATATAAGAGGTGTCAAATATCCCAGGATCATGTGGGGAGTTATATTCACATATTTGCATAAGGTTTGCAGTCAGTACCTTTGAGTAAAATTGAAATGTATACTTCATTCAATGCTAAAGCACTGTATGCTTTGAGAAATCAACTTTTTTGTCTTGAATGCCTGAGTGATATAACATGTGTCAAACATCTCAGGATCATGTGGGGAATGATATTAAGATGTTTGCATCAGGTTTGCATGCAGTACTTCAGAGTAAAATTGAAGTATATACTTTTAGTGCAAAGCCTGCATTCACTGAGAAATCAACTTTTTTGTCTTGAAAACCTGAGTGATATAGTAGGTTTCAAACATCCCAGGATCATGTGGGGAGTTATATTCAGATGTTTGCATTAGGTTTCAGTCAGTACCTTTGAGTAAAATTGAGATGTGTACTTCTTTCAATGCTAAAGGACTGTATGCTTTGAGAAATCAACTTGTTTGTCTTGAATACCTGAGTGATATAACAGGTGTCAAACACCTCAGGATCATGTGCGGAATTATATTAAGTTGTTTGCATCAGGTTTGCAGTCAGTACCATTGCGTAAAATTGAAATATTACTTCATTCAATGCTAAAACACTGAATGCTTTGAGAAATCAACTTTTTTGTCTAAAATACCAGAGTGATATAACAGGTGTCAAACAACTCAGGATCATGTGGGGAGTTATATTCAGATGTTTGCATAAGGTTTCCAGTCAGTACCTTTGAGTAAAGTTGAAATGTATACTTCATTCAATTCTAAAGCACTGGATGCACTGAGAAATCAACTTTTTTGTCTTGTATACCTGAGTGATATAACAGGATTCGAACATCTGAGGATCATGTGGGGAGTTATAGTAAAATGTTTCCATAAGGTTTGCATTCAGTACTTCAGAGTAAAATGAAAGTATACACTTTTAGTACCAAAGCACTGCATTCACTGAGAAATCAACTTTTTTGTCTTGAATACCTCAGTTATATAATAGGTTTCAAGCTTCCCAGGATCATGTGGGGAGTTATATTCAGATGTTTGCATACGGTTTCCAGTCAGTACCTTTGAGTAAAATTGAAATGTATACTTCTTTCAATGCTAAAGCAATGTGTGCACTGAGAAATCAACTTTTTTGTCTTGAATACCTGAGTGATATAACAGGTGTCAAGCATCTCAGGATCATGTGGGGAGTTATATTAAGATGTTTCCATAAGGTTTGCATTCAGTACTTTAGATTACAATTGAAGTATATACTTTTGGTTCCAAAGCACTGCATTCACTGAGAAATGAACTTTTTTGTCTTGAATTCCTGAGTGATGTAACAGGTGTCAAACATCTCGGGATCATGTGGGGAGTGATATTAAAATGTTTGCATAAGGTTTGCAGTCAGTACCATTGAGTAAAATTGAAATGTATGCTTCATTCAATGCTAAAGCACTGTATGCTTTGAGAAATCAACTTTTTTGTCTTGAATACCTGAGTGATATAACAGGTGTCAAACAAGTCAGGATCATATGGGGAGTTACAGTAAAATGTTTCCATAAGATTTGCATTCAGTACTTCAGAGTAAAATGGAAGTACGTGCTTTTAGTGCCAAAGCACTGCATTCACTCAGATCAACTTTTTTGTCTTGAATACCTCACTGATATAATAGGTTTCAAACATCCCAGGATCATGTGGGGAGTTATATGCAGATGTTTGCATAAGGTTTCCAGTCAGTACCTTTCAGTAAAATTGAAATGTATACTTCTTTCAATGCTAAAGCACTGGATGTGCTGAGAAATCAACTTTTTTGTCTTGTATACCTGAGTGGGTATACTTTTAATGCCAAAGCACTGCATTCACTGAGAAATCAACATTTTTGACTTGAATACCTGAGTGATATAATAGATTTCAAACATCCCAGGATCATGTGGGGAGTTATTTTCAGATGTTTGCATAAGGTTTGCAGTAAGTACCTTTGAGTAAAATTGAAATGTATACTTCATTCAATGCTAAACGACTGTATGCTTTGAGAAATCAACATTTTTGTCTTGAATAACTGAGTGATATAACAGGTGTCAAACATCTCAGGATCATGTGGGGTATGATATTAAGATGTTTCCATAAAGTTTGCATTCAGTAATTTAGAGTAAAATTGAAGTACATACATTTAGTTGCAAACCACTGCTTTCACTGAGAAATCAACTTTTTTGTCTTGTATTCCTGAGTGATATAAGAGGTGTCAAACATTTCAGGATCATGTGGGGAGTTCTATTAAAAAGTTTCCATAAAGTTTCCAACTTTTTTGACTTGAATACCTGAGTGATATACAGGTTACAAACATTTGACGATCATGTGGGGAGATGTATTAAGATGTTTCCATAAGGTTTGCATTGAGTACTTTAGAGTAAAATTAAAGTATATACTTTTAGTGCAAAGCACTGCATTCACTGAGAAAATAACTTTTTTGTTTTGAATACCTGAGTGATATGACAGGTGTCAAACATCTCAGCATTATGTGGGGAGTTCTATTAAGATGTTTCCATAGTGTGTGCTGCAAGTACCTTTGAGTAAAATTGAAATGTATACTTCATTCAATGCTAAACGACTGTATCCTTGAGAAATGAACTTTTTTGTCTTGAACACCTGAGTGATATAACCGGTGTCAAACATCTCAAGATCATGTGGGGAGTTATATTAAGATGTTTGCATAAGGTTTGCATTCAGTACTTTAGAGTAAATTGGAAGTATATACTTTTAGGGCAAAGCCTGCATTCACTGAGAAATCAATTTTCTGTCTTGAATACCTGAGTGATATAACAGGTGCGAAACATCTCAGGATCATGTGGGGAGTTCTATTAAGATGTTTCCATAGAGTTTGCAGTAAGTACCTTTGAATAAAATTACAACGTATACTTCATTCAATGCTAAACGACTGTATGCTTTGAGAAATCAACTTTTTTGTCTTGAATACCTGAGTGAAATAACAGGTGTCATACATCCCACGATCATGTGGGGAGATATATTTTCAGATGTTTCCGTAAGGTTTGCAGTCAGTATCTTTGAGTAAAATTGAAATGTGTACTTCATTCAATGCTAAAGCACTGTATGCTTTGAGAAATCAACTTTTTTGTCTTGAATACCTAAGTGATATAACAAGTGTCAAACAAGTCAGGATCATGTGGGGAATTATATTAAGATGTTTGCATAAGGTTTGCATTCAGTACTTTAGAGTAAAATTGAAGTATATTCTATTAGTTCCAAAGCACTGCTTTCACTGAGAAATCAACTTCTTTGTCTTGAATACCTGAATGATATAATAGGTGTCAAACATCTCAGGATCATGTGGGGAGTGATATTAAAATGTTTGCATAAGGTTTGCAGTCAGTACCATTGAGTAAAATTGAAATGTATGCTTCATTCAATGCTAAAGCACTGTATGCTTTGAGAAATCAACTTTTTTGTCTTGAATACCTGAGTGATATAACAGGTGTCAAACATCTCAAGATCATGTGGGGAATGATATTAAGATGTTTCCATAAGGTTTGCATTCAGTACTTTAGAGTAAAATTGAAGTATATACTTTTAGTTCCAAAGCATGGCTTTCACTGAGAAATCAACTTTTTTGCCTTGTATACCTGAGTTGTATAAGAGGTGTGAAATATCCCAGGATCATGTGGGGAGTTATATTCAGATGCTTGCATACGGTTTCCAGTCAGTACCTTTGAGTAAAATTGAAATGTGTACTTCATTCAATGCTAAAGCACTGTATGCTTTGAGAAAGCAACTTTTTTGTCTTGAATACCTCAGTGATATAATAGGAGTTAAACATCTCAAGATCATGTGGGGAACGATATTAAGATGTTTCCATAAGGTTTGCATTCAGTACTTTAGTGTAAAATTGAAGTATATACTTTTAGTTCCAAAGCACGGCTTTCACTGAGAAATCAACTTTTTTCTCTTGAACTCCTGAGTGATATAACAGGTGTCAAAAATCTCAAGATCATGTGGGGAGTTATATTCAGATGTTTCCATAAGGTTTGCATCCAGTACTTTAGAGTAAAATTGAAGTTTATTCTTTTGGTTCCAAAGCACTGCATTCACTGAGAAATGAACTTTTTTGTCTTGAATACCGGAGTGATATAACAGGTGTCAAACATCTCAGGATCATGTGGGGAGTGATATTACAAATGTTTGCATAAGGTTTGCAGTCAGTACCATTGAGTAAAATTCAAATGTCTGCTTCATTCAATGCTAAAGCACTGTATGCTTTGAGAAATCAACTTTTTTGTCTTGAATACCTGAGTGATATAACAGGTGTCAAACAAGTCAGGATCATGTGGGGAGTTACAGTAAAATGTTTCCATAAGGTTTACATTCAGTACTTCAGAGTAAAATGGAAGTACGTGCTTTTAGTGCCAAGGCACTGCATTCACTGAGATCAACTTTTTTGTCTTGAATACCTGAGTGATATAATAGTTTTCAAACATCCCAGGATCATGTGGGGAGTTATATGCAGATGTTTGCATAAGGTTTCCAGTCAGCTCCTTTGAGTAAAATTGAAATGTATGCTTCATTCAATGCTAAAGCACTGGATGCGCTGAGAAATCAACTTTTTTGTCTTGTGTACCTGAGAGGGTATACTTTTAGTGCCAAAGCACTGCATTCACTGAGAAATCAACATTTTTGACTTGAATACCTGAGTGATATATTAGGTTTCAAACATCCCAGGATCATGTGGGGAGTTATTTTTAGATGTTTGCATAAGGTTTGCAGTAAGTACCTTTGAGTAAAATTGAACTGTGTACTTCATTCAATGCTAAAGCACTGTATGCTTTGAGACATCAACTTTTTTCTCTTGAACTCCTGAATGAGTTTCTGTCTTGAATACCTGAGTGATATAACAGGTGCGAACTCCTGAATCAATTTTCTGTCTTGAATACCTGAGTGATATAACAGGTGCGAAACATCTCAGGATCATGTGGGGAGTTCTATTAAGATGTTTCCATAGTGTTTGCTGCAAGTACCTTTGAGTAAAATTGAAATGTATACTTCATTCAATGCTAAACGACTGTATCCTTGAGAAATGAACTTTTTTGTCTTGAACACCTGAGTGATATAACCGGTGTCAAACATCTCAAGATCATGTGGGGAGTTATATTAAGATGTTTGCATAAGGTTTGCATTCAGTACTTTAGAGTAAATTGGAAGTATATACTTTTAGGGCAAAGCCTGCATTCACTGAGAAATCAATTTTCTGTCTTGAATACCTGAGTGATATAACAGGTGCGAAACATCTCAGGATCATGTGGGGAGTTATAATAAGATGTTTGCATAAGGTTTGCATTCAGTACTTTAGAGTAAAATTGAAGTATATACTTTTAGTGCCAAAGCACTGCATTCACTGAGAAATCACCTGTTTTGTCTTGAATATCTGAGTGATATAACAGGTTTTAAACATCCCAGGATCATGTGGGGAGTTATATTCAGATGTTTCCATAAGGCTTGCAGTCAGTACCGTTGAGTAAAATTGAAATGTATACTTCATTCAATGCTAAAGCACTGTATGCTTTGAGAAAGCAACTTTTTTGTCTTGAATACCTCAGTGATATAACAGGAGTCAAACATCTCAGGTTCATGTGGGGAATGATATTAAGATGTTTCCATAAGGTTTGCATTCAGTACTTTAGAGTAAAATGGAGTATATTCTATTAGTTCCAAAGCACTGCTTTCACTGAGAAATCAACTTCTTTGTCTTGAATACCTGAATGATATAATAGGTGTCAAACATCTCAGGATCATGTGGGAGTGACATTAAAATGTTTGCATAAGGTTTGCAGTCAGTACCATTGAGTAAAATTGAAATGTATGCTTTATTCAAAGCTAAAGCACTGTATGCTTTGAGAAATCAACTTTTTTGTCTTGAATACCTAAGTGATATAACAGGTGTCAAACAACTCAGGATCATGTGTGGAGTTACAGTAAAATGTTTCCATAAGGTATGCATTCAGTACTTTAGAGTAAAATGGAAGTATATACTTCTAGCGCAAAGCCTGCATTCACTGAGAAATCAACTTTTTTGTCTTGAATACCTGAGAGATATGCAGGTTACAAACATCCAACGATCACGTGGGGAGTTGTATTAAGATGTTTCCACAAGGTTTGCATTGAGTACTTTAGAGTAAAATTAAAGTGTATACTTTTAGTGCAAAGCTCTGCATTCACTGAGAAAATAACTTTTTTGTTTTGAATACCTGAGTGATATGACAGGTGTCAAACATCTCAGCATTATGTGGGGAGTTCTATTAAGATGTTGCAATAGTGTGTGCTGCAAGTACCTTTGAGTAAAATTGAAATTTATACTTCATTCAATGCTAAACGACTGTATGCTTTGAGAAATCAACTTTTTTGTCTTGAATAGCTGAGTGATATAACAGGTGTCAAACAGCTCAGGATCATGTGGGGTAGATATTAAGATGTTTCCATAAGGTTTGCATTCAGTAATTTAGAGTAAAATTGAAGTACATACATTTAGTTGCAAACCACTGCTTTCACTGAGAAATCAACTTTTTTGTCTTGTATTCCTGAGTGATATAAGAGGTGTCAAACATTTCAGGATCATGTGGGGAGTTCTATTCAAATATTTCCATAATGTTTGCAGTAAGTACCTTTGAGTAAAATTGAAATGTGTACTTCATTCAATGCTAAAGCACTGTATGCTTTGAGAAATCAACTTTTTTGTCTTGAATACCTAAGTGATATAACAAGTGTCAAACAAGTCAGGATCATGTGGGGAATTATATTAAGATGTTTGCATAAGGTTTGCATTCAGTACTTTAGAGTAAAATTGAAGTATATTCTATTAGTTCCAAAGCACTGCTTTCACTGAGAAATCAACTTCTTTGTCTTGAATACCTGAATGATATAATAGGTGTCAAACATCTCAGGATCATGTGGGGAGTGATATTAAAATGTTTGCATAAGGTTTGCAGTCAGTACCATTGAGTAAAATTGAAATGTATGCTTCATTCAATGCTAAAGCACTGTATGCTTTGAGAAATCAACTTTTTTGTCTTGAATACCTGAGTGATATAACAGGTGTCAAACATCTCAAGATCATGTGGGGAATGATATTAAGATGTTTCCATAAGGTTTGCATTCAGTACTTTAGAGTAAAATTGAAGTATATACTTTTAGTTCCAAAGCATGGCTTTCACTGAGAAATCAACTTTTTTGCCTTGTATACCTGAGTTGTATAAGAGGTGTGAAATATCCCAGGATCATGTGGGGAGTTATATTCAGATGCTTGCATACGGTTTCCAGTCAGTACCTTTGAGTAAAATTGAAATGTGTACTTCATTCAATGCTAAAGCACTGTATGCTTTGAGAAAGCAACTTTTTTGTCTTGAATACCTCAGTGATATAATAGGAGTTAAACATCTCAAGATCATGTGGGGAACGATATTAAGATGTTTCCATAAGGTTTGCATTCAGTACTTTAGTGTAAAATTGAAGTATATACTTTTAGTTCCAAAGCACGGCTTTCACTGAGAAATCAACTTTTTTCTCTTGAACTCCTGAGTGATATAACAGGTGTCAAAAATCTCAAGATCATGTGGGGAGTTATATTCAGATGTTTCCATAAGGTTTGCATCCAGTACTTTAGAGTAAAATTGAAGTTTATTCTTTTGGTTCCAAAGCACTGCATTCACTGAGAAATGAACTTTTTTGTCTTGAATACCGGAGTGATATAACAGGTGTCAAACATCTCAGGATCATGTGGGGAGTGATATTACAAATGTTTGCATAAGGTTTGCAGTCAGTACCATTGAGTAAAATTCAAATGTCTGCTTCATTCAATGCTAAAGCACTGTATGCTTTGAGAAATCAACTTTTTTGTCTTGAATACCTGAGTGATATAACAGGTGTCAAACAAGTCAGGATCATGTGGGGAGTTACAGTAAAATGTTTCCATAAGGTTTACATTCAGTACTTCAGAGTAAAATGGAAGTACGTGCTTTTAGTGCCAAGGCACTGCATTCACTGAGATCAACTTTTTTGTCTTGAATACCTGAGTGATATAATAGTTTTCAAACATCCCAGGATCATGTGGGGAGTTATATGCAGATGTTTGCATAAGGTTTCCAGTCAGCTCCTTTGAGTAAAATTGAAATGTATGCTTCATTCAATGCTAAAGCACTGGATGCGCTGAGAAATCAACTTTTTTGTCTTGTGTACCTGAGAGGGTATACTTTTAGTGCCAAAGCACTGCATTCACTGAGAAATCAACATTTTTGACTTGAATACCTGAGTGATATATTAGGTTTCAAACATCCCAGGATCATGTGGGGAGTTATTTTTAGATGTTTGCATAAGGTTTGCAGTAAGTACCTTTGAGTAAAATTGAACTGTGTACTTCATTCAATGCTAAAGCACTGTATGCTTTGAGACATCAACTTTTTTCTCTTGAACTCCTGAATGAGTTTCTGTCTTGAATACCTGAGTGATATAACAGGTGCGAACTCCTGAATCAATTTTCTGTCTTGAATACCTGAGTGATATAACAGGTGCGAAACATCTCAGGATCATGTGGGGAGTTCTATTAAGATGTTTCCATAGTGTTTGCTGCAAGTACCTTTGAGTAAAATTGAAATGTATACTTCATTCAATGCTAAACGACTGTATCCTTGAGAAATGAACTTTTTTGTCTTGAACACCTGAGTGATATAACCGGTGTCAAACATCTCAAGATCATGTGGGGAGTTATATTAAGATGTTTGCATAAGGTTTGCATTCAGTACTTTAGAGTAAATTGGAAGTATATACTTTTAGGGCAAAGCCTGCATTCACTGAGAAATCAATTTTCTGTCTTGAATACCTGAGTGATATAACAGGTGCGAAACATCTCAGGATCATGTGGGGAGTTATAATAAGATGTTTGCATAAGGTTTGCATTCAGTACTTTAGAGTAAAATTGAAGTATATACTTTTAGTGCCAAAGCACTGCATTCACTGAGAAATCACCTGTTTTGTCTTGAATATCTGAGTGATATAACAGGTTTTAAACATCCCAGGATCATGTGGGGAGTTATATTCAGATGTTTCCATAAGGCTTGCAGTCAGTACCGTTGAGTAAAATTGAAATGTATACTTCATTCAATGCTAAAGCACTGTATGCTTTGAGAAAGCAACTTTTTTGTCTTGAATACCTCAGTGATATAACAGGAGTCAAACATCTCAGGTTCATGTGGGGAATGATATTAAGATGTTTCCATAAGGTTTGCATTCAGTACTTTAGAGTAAAATGGAGTATATTCTATTAGTTCCAAAGCACTGCTTTCACTGAGAAATCAACTTCTTTGTCTTGAATACCTGAATGATATAATAGGTGTCAAACATCTCAGGATCATGTGGGAGTGACATTAAAATGTTTGCATAAGGTTTGCAGTCAGTACCATTGAGTAAAATTGAAATGTATGCTTTATTCAAAGCTAAAGCACTGTATGCTTTGAGAAATCAACTTTTTTGTCTTGAATACCTAAGTGATATAACAGGTGTCAAACAACTCAGGATCATGTGTGGAGTTACAGTAAAATGTTTCCATAAGGTATGCATTCAGTACTTTAGAGTAAAATGGAAGTATATACTTCTAGCGCAAAGCCTGCATTCACTGAGAAATCAACTTTTTTGTCTTGAATACCTGAGAGATATGCAGGTTACAAACATCCAACGATCACGTGGGGAGTTGTATTAAGATGTTTCCACAAGGTTTGCATTCAGTACTTTAGATTAAATTGGAAGTATATACTTTTAGTGCAAAGCCTGCATTCACTGAGAAATCAACTTTTTTATCTTGAACACCTGAGTGATATAACAGGTGTGAAACATCTGAGGAGCATGTGGGGAGTTCTATTCAGATATTTCCATAGTGTTTGCAGTAAGTACCTTCAAGAAAAATTGAAATGTATACTTCATTCAATGCAAAATGACTGTATGCTTTGAGAAATCAACTTTTTCTCTTGAATACCTGAGTGATATAACAGGTGTCATACACCTGAGGATCATGTGGGGAGATATATTCAGATGTTTGCATAAGGTTTGCAGTCAGTACCTTTGAGTAAAATTGAAATGTATACTTCTTTCAATGCTAAAGCAATGTGTGCACTGAGAAATCAACTTTTTTGTCTAGAATACCTGAGTGATATAACAGGGGTCAAACATCTCAGGATCATGTGGGGAGTTATATTATGATGTTTCCATAGTGTTTGCAGTGAGTACCTTTGTGTAAAATTGAAATGTACACTTCATTCAATGCTAAAGCACTGTATGCTTTGAGAAATCAACTTTTTTCTCTTGAACTCCTGAGTGATATAACAGGTGTCAAACATCTCAAGATCATGTGGGGGGTTCTATTAAAATGTTTCCATTATGTTTGCAGTAAGTACCTTTGAGTAAAATTGAAATGTATACTTCATTCAATGCTAAAGGACTGTATGCTTTGAGAAATGAACTTTTTTGTCTTGAACACCTCAGTGATATAACCGGTGTCAAACATCTCAAGATCACGTGGGGAGTTATATTAACATGTTTGCATCAGCTTTGCATTCAGTACTTTAGAGTAAATTGGAAGTATATACTTTTAGTACAAAGCCTGCATTCACTGAGAAATCAACTTTTTGTCTTGAATACCTGAGTGATATAACAGGTGCGAAACATCTCAGGATCATGTGGGGAGTTCTATTAAGATGTTTCCATAGTTTTTGCAGTAAGTACCTTTGAGTAAAATTGCACTGTATACTTCATTCAATGCTAAAGCACTGTATGGTTTGAGAAATCAACTTTTTTGTCTTGAATTCCTGAGTGATATAACAGGTGTCAAACATCTCAGGATCATGTGGGGAGTTATAATAAGATGTTTGCATAAGGTTTGCATTCAGTACTTTAGAGTAAAATTGAAGTATATATTTTTTGTGCCAAAGCAATGCATTCACTGAGAAATCACCTGTTTTGTCTTGAATACCTGAGTGATATAACAGGTTTTAAACATCCCAGGATCATGTGGGGAGTTATATTCAGATGTTTCCATAAGGTTTGCAGTCAGTACCGTTGAGTAAAATTGAAATGTATACTTCATTCAATGCTAAAGCACTGTATGCTTTGAGAAAGCAACTTTTTTGTCTTGAATACCTCAGTGATATAACAGGAGTCAAACATCTCAGGTTCATGTGGGGAATGATATTCAGATGTTTCCATAAGGTTTGCATTCAGTACTTTAGAGTAAAATGGAAGTATATTCTATTAGTTCCAAAGCACTGCTTTCACTGAGAAATCAACTTCTTTTTCTTGAATACCTGAATGATATAATAGGTGTCAAACATCTCAGGATCATGTGGGGAGTGACATTAAAATGTTTGCATAAGGTTTGCAGTCAGTACCATTGAGTAAAATTGAAATGTATGCTTCATTCAATGCTAAAGCACTCGATGCGCTGAGAAATCAACTTTTTTGTCTTGTATACCTGAGTGGGTATACTTTTAGTGCCAAAGCACTGCATTCACTGAGAAATCAACATTTTTGACTTGAATACCTGAGTGATATAATAGATTTCAAACATCCCAGGATCATGTGGGGAGTTATTTTCAGATGTTTGCATAAGGTTTGCAGTAAGTACCTTTGAGTAAAATTGAAATGTGTACTTCATTCAATGCTAAAGGACTGTATGCTTTGAGAAATCAACTTTTTTGTCTTGAATACCTGAGTGATATAACAGGTGCGAAACATCTCAGGATCATGTGGGGAGTTCTGTTAAGATGTTTCCATAGTGTTTGCAGTAAGTACCTTTGAGTAAAATTGCAATGTATACTTCATTCAATGCTAAACGACTGCATGCTTTGAGAAATCAACGTTTTTGTCTTGAATACCTGAGTGATATAACAGGTGTCATACATCCCAGGATCATATGGGGAGATATATTTTCAGAGGTTTCCATAAGGTTTGCAGTCAGTACCTTTGAGTAAAATTGAAATGTGTACTTCATTCAATGCTAAAGCACTCCATGCTTTGAGAAATCAACTTTTTTCTCTTGAACTCCTGAGTGATATAACAGGTGTCAAACATCTCAACATCATGTGGGGAATGATATTAAGATGTTTCCATAAGGTTTGCATTCAGTACTTTAGAGTAAAATTGAAGTATATACTTTTAGTTCCAAAGCCCGGCTTTCACTGAGAAATCAACTTTTTTGCCTTGTATACCTCAGTGATATAAGAGGTGTGAAACATCTCAGGATCATGTGGGGAGTTCTATTAAAATGTTTCCATAATGTTTGCAGTAAGTACCTTTGAGTAAAATTGAAATGTATACTTCATTCAATGCTAAAAGACTGCATGCTTTGAGAAATCAACTTTTTTGTCTTGAATACCTGAGTGATATGACAGGTGTCAAACAAGTCAGGATCATGTGGGGAGTTACAATACAATGTTTCCATAAGGTTTCCATTCAGTACTTCAGAGTAAAATGGAAGTACGTGCTTTTATTGCCAAAGCACTCATTCACTGAGATCTACATTTTTTGTCTTGAATACATGAGTGATATAATAGGTTTTAAACATCCCAGGATCATGTGGGGAGTTATTTTCAGATGTTTCCATAAGGTTTGCATTCAGTACTTCAGAGTAAAATGGAAGTATATACTTTTAGTGCAAAGCCTGTATTCACTGAGAAATCAACTTTTTTGTCTTGAATACCTGAGTGATATACAGGTTACAAACATCTGATGATCATGTGGGGAGGTGTATTAAGATGTTTCCATAAGGTTTGCATTGAGTACTTTAGAGTAAAATTAAAGTATATACTTTTAGTGCAAAGCACTGCATTCACTGAGAAAATAACTTTTTTGTTTTGAATACCTGAGTGATATGACAGGTGTCAAACATCTCAGCATTATGTGGGGAGTTCTATTAAGATGTTTCCATAGTGTGTGCTGCAAGTACCTTTGAGTAAAATTGAAATGTATACTTCATTCAATGATAAACGACTGTATGCTTTGAGAAATCAACTTTGTTGTCTTGAATAGCTGAGTGATATAACAGGTGTCAAACATCTCAGGATCATGTGGGGTATCATATTAAGATGTTTCCATAAGGTTTGCATTCAGTAATTTAGAGTAAAATTGAAGTACATACATTTAGTTGCAAACCACTGCTTTCACTGAGAAATCAACTTTTTTGTCTTGTATTCCTGAGTGATATAAGAGGTGTCAAACATTTCAGGATCCTGTGGGGAGTTCTATTAAAATGTTTCCATAATGTTTGCAGTAAGTACCTTTGAGTAAAATTGAAATGTATACTTCATTCAATGCCAAAGGACTGTATACTTTGAGAAGAGAACCTTTTTGTCTTGAACACCTGAGTGATATAACCGGAGTCAAACATCTCAAGATCATGTGGGGAGTTATATTAAGATGTTTGCATAAGGTTTGCATTCAGTACTTTAGAGTAAATTGGAATTATATACTTTTAGTGCAAAGCCTGCATTCACTGAGAAATCAACTTTTTTGCCTTGTATACCTGAGTGATATAAGAGGTGTCAAATATCCCAGGATCATGTGGGGAGTTATATTCACATGTTTGCATAAGGTTTGCAGTAAGTACCTTTGAGTAAAATTGAAATGTAAACTTCATTCAATGCTAAACGACTGTGTGCTTTGAGAAATCAACTTTTTTGTCTTGAATACCTGAGTGATATAACAGGTGTCAAACATCTCAAGATGATGTGGGGAGTTATATTAAGAAGTTTCCATAAGGTTTGCATTCAGTACTTCAGAGTAAAATGGAAGTATATAATTTTAGTGCAAAGCCTGCATTCACTGAGAAATCAACTTTTTTGTCTTGAATGCCTGAGTGATATACAGGTTGCAAACATCTGACGATCATGTGGGGAGGTGTATTAAGATGTTTCCATAAGGTTTGCATTGAGTACTTTAGAGTAAAATTAAATTATATACTTTTAGTGCAAAGCACTGCATTCACTGAGAAAATAACTTTTTTGTTTTGAATACCTGAGTGATATGACAGGTGTCAGACATCTCAGCATTATGTGGGGAGTTCTATTAAGATGTTTCCATAGTGTGTGCTGCAAGTACCTTTGAGTAAAATTGAAATGTATACTTCATTCAATGCTAAAGGACTGTATGCTATGAGAAATGAACTTTTTTGTCTTGAACACCTGAGTGATATAACCGGTGTCAAACATCTCAAGATCACGTGGGGAGTTATATTAACATGTTTGCATCAGCTTTGCATTCAGTACTGTAGAGTAAATTGGAAGTATATACTTTTAGTACAAAGCCTGCATTCACTGAGAAATCAACTTTTTGTCTTGAATACCTGAGTGATATAACAGGTGCGAAACATCTCAGGATCATGTGGGGAGTTCTATTAAGATGTTTCCATAGTTTTTGCAGTAAGTACCTTTGAGTAAAATTGCACTGTATACTTCATTCAATGCTAAAGCACTGTATGGTTTGAGAAATCAACTTTTTTGTCTTGAATTCCTGAGTGATATAACAGGTGTCAAACATCTCAGGATCATGTGGGGAGTTATAATAAGATGTTTGCATAAGGTTTGCATTCAGTACTTTAGAGTAAAATTGAAGTATATATTTTTTGTGCCAAAGCAATACATTCACTGAGAAATCACCTGTTTTGTCTTGAATACCTGAGTGATATAACAGGTTTTAAACACCCCAGGATCATGTGGGGAGTTATATTCAGATGTTTCCATAAGGTTTGCAGTCAGTACCGTTGAGTAAAATTGAAATGTATACTTCATTCAATGCTAAAGCACTGTATGCTTTGAGAAAGCAACTTTTTTGTCTTGAATACCTCAGTGATATAACAGGAGTCAAACATCTCAGGTTCATGTGGGGAATGATATTCAGATGTTTCCATAAGGTTTGCATTCAGTACTTTAGAGTAAAATGGAAGTATATTCTATTAGTTCCAAAGCACTGCTTTCACTGAGAAATCAACTTCTTTTTCTTGAATACCTGAATGATATAATAGGTGTCAAACATCTCAGGATCATGTGGGGAGTGACATTAAAATGTTTGCATAAGGTTTGCAGTCAGTACCATTGAGTAAAATTGAAATGTATGCTTCATTCAATGCTAAAGCACTCGATGCGCTGAGAAATCAACTTTTTTGTCTTGTATACCTGAGTGGGTATACTTTTAGTGCCAAAGCACTGCATTCACTGAGAAATCAACATTTTTGACTTGAATACCTGAGTGATATAATAGATTTCAAACATCCCAGGATCATGTGGGGAGTTATTTTCAGATGTTTGCATAAGGTTTGCAGTAAGTACCTTTGAGTAAAATTGAAATGTGTACTTCATTCAATGCTAAAGGACTGTATGCTTTGAGAAATCAACTTTTTTGTCTTGAATACCTGAGTGATATAACAGGTGCGAAACATCTCAGGATCATGTGGGGAGTTCTGTTAAGATGTTTCCATAGTGTTTGCAGTAAGTACCTTTGAGTAAAATTGCAATGTATACTTCATTCAATGCTAAACGACTGCATGCTTTGAGAAATCAACGTTTTTGTCTTGAATACCTGAGTGATATAACAGGTGTCATACATCCCAGGATCATATGGGGAGATATATTTTCAGAGGTTTCCATAAGGTTTGCAGTCAGTACCTTTGAGTAAAATTGAAATGTGTACTTCATTCAATGCTAAAGCACTCCATGCTTTGAGAAATCAACTTTTTTCTCTTGAACTCCTGAGTGATATAACAGGTGTCAAACATCTCAACATCATGTGGGGAATGATATTAAGATGTTTCCATAAGGTTTGCATTCAGTACTTTAGAGTAAAATTGAAGTATATACTTTTAGTTCCAAAGCCCGGCTTTCACTGAGAAATCAACTTTTTTGCCTTGTATACCTCAGTGATATAAGAGGTGTGAAACATCTCAGGATCATGTGGGGAGTTCTATTAAAATGTTTCCATAATGTTTGCAGTAAGTACCTTTGAGTAAAATTGAAATGTATACTTCATTCAATGCTAAAAGACTGCATGCTTTGAGAAATCAACTTTTTTGTCTTGAATACCTGAGTGATATAACCGGTGTCAAACATCTCAAGATCATTTGGTGAGTTACATTAAGATGTTTCCATAAGATTTGCATTCAGTACTTTAGAGTAAAATGGAAGTATATACTTTTAGTGCAAAGCCTGCATTCACTGAGAAATCAACTTTTTGTCTTGAATACCTGAGTGATATAACAGGTGTGAAACATCTCAGGATCATATGGGGAGTTCTATTAAGATGTTTCCATAGTGTTTGCAGTAAGTACCTTTGAGTAAAATTGAAATGTATACTTCATTCAATGCTAAACGACTGCATGCTTTGCGAAATCAACTTTTTTGTCTTGAATACCTGAGTGATATGACAGGTGTCAAACAAGTCAGGATCATGTGGGGAGTTACAATACAATGTTTCCATAAGGTTTCCATTCAGTACTTCAGAGTAAAATGGAAGTACGTGCTTTTATTGCCAAAGCACTCATTCACTGAGATCTACATTTTTTGTCTTGAATACATGAGTGATATAATAGGTTTTAAACATCCCAGGATCATGTGGGGAGTTATTTTCAGATGTTTCCATAAGGTTTGCATTCAGTACTTCAGAGTAAAATGGAAGTATATACTTTTAGTGCAAAGCCTGTATTCACTGAGAAATCAACTTTTTTGTCTTGAATACCTGAGTGATATACAGGTTACAAACATCTGATGATCATGTGGGGAGGTGTATTAAGATGTTTCCATAAGGTTTGCATTGAGTACTTTAGAGTAAAATTAAAGTATATACTTTTAGTGCAAAGCACTGCATTCACTGAGAAAATAACTTTTTTGTTTTGAATACCTGAGTGATATGACAGGTGTCAAACATCTCAGCATTATGTGGGGAGTTCTATTAAGATGTTTCCATAGTGTGTGCTGCAAGTACCTTTGAGTAAAATTGAAATGTATACTTCATTCAATGATAAACGACTGTATGCTTTGAGAAATCAACTTTGTTGTCTTGAATAGCTGAGTGATATAACAGGTGTCAAACATCTCAGGATCATGTGGGGTATCATATTAAGATGTTTCCATAAGGTTTGCATTCAGTAATTTAGAGTAAAATTGAAGTACATACATTTAGTTGCAAACCACTGCTTTCACTGAGAAATCAACTTTTTTGTCTTGTATTCCTGAGTGATATAAGAGGTGTCAAACATTTCAGGATCCTGTGGGGAGTTCTATTAAAATGTTTCCATAATGTTTGCAGTAAGTACCTTTGAGTAAAATTGAAATGTATACTTCATTCAATGCCAAGGGACTGTATACTTTGAGAAGAGAACTTTTTTGTCTTGAACACCTGAGTGATATAACCGGAGTGAAACATCTCAAGATCATGTGGGGAGTTATATTAAGATGTTTGCATAAGGTTTGCATTCAGTACTTTAGAGTAAATTGGAATTATATACTTTTAGTGCAAAGCCTGCATTCACTGAGAAATCAACTTTTTTGCCTTGTATACCTGAGTGATATAAGAGGTGTCAAATATCCCAGGATCATGTGGGGAGTTATATTCACATGTTTGCATAAGGTTTGCAGTAAGTACCTTTGAGTAAAATTGAAATGTAAACTTCATTCAATGCTAAACGACTGTGTGCTTTGAGAAATCAACTTTTTTGTCTTGAATACCTGAGTGATATAACAGGTGTCAAACATCTCAAGATGATGTGGGGAGTTATATTAAGAAGTTTCCATAAGGTTTGCATTCAGTACTTCAGAGTAAAATGGAAGTATATAATTTTAGTGCAAAGCCTGCATTCACTGAGAAATCAACTTTTTTGTCTTGAATGCCTGAGTGATATACAGGTTGCAAACATCTGACGATCATGTGGGGAGGTGTATTAAGATGTTTCCATAAGGTTTGCATTGAGTACTTTAGAGTAAAATTAAATTATATACTTTTAGTGCAAAGCACTGCATTCACTGAGAAAATAACTTTTTTGTTTTGAATACCTGAGTGATATGACAGGTGTCAGACATCTCAGCATTATGTGGGGAGTTCTATTAAGATGTTTCCATAGTGTGTGCTGCAAGTACCTTTGAGTAAAATTGAAATGTATACTTCATTCAATGCTAAAGGACTGTATGCTATGAGAAATGAACTTTTTTGTCTTGAACACCTGAGTGATATAACCGGTGTCAAACATCTCAAGATCACGTGGGGAGTTATATTAACATGTTTGCATCAGCTTTGCATTCAGTACTGTAGAGTAAATTGGAAGTATATACTTTTAGTACAAAGCCTGCATTCACTGAGAAATCAACTTTTTGTCTTGAATACCTGAGTGATATAACAGGTGCGAAACATCTCAGGATCATGTGGGGAGTTCTATTAAGATGTTTCCATAGTTTTTGCAGTAAGTACCTTTGAGTAAAATTGCACTGTATACTTCATTCAATGCTAAAGCACTGTATGGTTTGAGAAATCAACTTTTTTGTCTTGAATTCCTGAGTGATATAACAGGTGTCAAACATCTCAGGATCATGTGGGGAGTTATAATAAGATGTTTGCATAAGGTTTGCATTCAGTACTTTAGAGTAAAATTGAAGTATATATTTTTTGTGCCAAAGCAATGCATTCACTGAGAAATCACCTGTTTTGTCTTGAATACCTGAGTGATATAACAGGTTTTAAACATCCCAGGATCATGTGGGGAGTTATATTCAGATGTTTCCATAAGGTTTGCAGTCAGTAACGTTGAGTAAAATTGAAATGTATACTTCATTCAATGCTAAAGCACTGTATGCTTTGAGAAAGCAACTTTTTTGTCTTGAATACCTCAGTGATATAACAGGAGTCAAACATCTCAGGTTCATGTGGGGAATGATATTAAGATGTTTCCATAAGGTTTGCATTCAGTACTTTAGAGTAAAATGGAAGTATATTCTATTAGTTCCAAAGCACTGCTTTCACTGAGAAATCAACTTCTTTTTCTTGAATACCTGAATGATATAATAGGTGTCAAACATCTCAGGATCATGTGGGGAGTGACATTAAAATGTTTGCATAAGGTTTGCAGTCAGTACCATTGAGTAAAATTGAAATGTATGCTTCATTCAATGCTAAAGCACTCGATGCGCTGAGAAATCAACTTTTTTGTCTTGTATACCTGAGTGGGTATACTTTTAGTGCCAAAGCACTGCATTCACTGAGAAATCAACATTTTTGACTTGAATACCTGAGTGATATAATAGATTTCAAACATCCCAGGATCATGTGGGGAGTTATTTTCAGATGTTTGCATAAGGTTTGCAGTAAGTACCTTTGAGTAAAATTGAAATGTGTACTTCATTCAATGCTAAAGGACTGTATGCTTTGAGAAATCAACTTTTTTGTCTTGAATACCTGAGTGATATAACAGGTGCGAAACATCTCAGGATCATGTGGGGAGTTCTGTTAAGATGTTTCCATAGTGTTTGCAGTAAGTACCTTTGAGTAAAATTGCAATGTATACTTCATTCAATGCTAAACGACTGCATGCTTTGAGAAATCAACGTTTTTGTCTTGAATACCTGAGTGATATAACAGGTGTCATACATCCCAGGATCATATGGGGAGATATATTTTCAGAGGTTTCCATAAGGTTTGCAGTCAGTACCTTTGAGTAAAATTGAAATGTGTACTTCATTCAATGCTAAAGCACTCCATGCTTTGAGAAATCAACTTTTTTCTCTTGAACTCCTGAGTGATATAACAGGTGTCAAACATCTCAACATCATGTGGGGAATGATATTAAGATGTTTCCATAAGGTTTGCATTCAGTACTTTAGAGTAAAATTGAAGTATATACTTTTAGTTCCAAAGCCCGGCTTTCACTGAGAAATCAACTTTTTTGCCTTGTATACCTCAGTGATATAAGAGGTGTGAAACATCTCAGGATCATGTGGGGAGTTCTATTAAAATGTTTCCATAATGTTTCCAGTAAGTACCTTTGAGTAAAATTGAAATGTATACTTCATTCAATGCTAAAAGACTGCATGCTTTGAGAAATCAACTTTTTTGTCTTGAATACCTGAGTGATATAACCGGTGTCAAACATCTCAAGATCATTTGGTGAGTTACATTAAGATGTTTCCATAAGATTTGCATTCAGTACTTTAGAGTAAAATGGAAGTATATACTTTTAGTGCAAAGCCTGCATTCACTGAGAAATCAACTTTTTGTCTTGAATACCTGAGTGATATAACAGGTGTGAAACATCTCAGGATCATGTGGGGAGTTCTATTAAGATGTTTCCATAGTGTTTGCAGTAAGTACCTTTGAGTAAAATTGAAATGTATACTTCATTCAATGCTAAACGACTGCATGCTTTGCGAAATCAACTTTTTTGTCTTGAATACCTGAGTGATATGACAGGTGTCAAACAAGTCAGGATCATGTGGGGAGTTACAATACAATGTTTCCATAAGGTTTCCATTCAGTACTTCAGAGTAAAATGGAAGTACGTGCTTTTATTGCCAAAGCACTCATTCACTGAGATCTACATTTTTTGTCTTGAATACATGAGTGATATAATAGGTTTTAAACATCCCAGGATCATGTGGGGAGTTATTTTCAGATGTTTCCATAAGGTTTGCATTCAGTACTTCAGAGTAAAATGGAAGTATATACTTTTAGTGCAAAGCCTGTATTCACTGAGAAATCAACTTTTTTGTCTTGAATACCTGAGTGATATACAGGTTACAAACATCTGATGATCATGTGGGGAGGTGTATTAAGATGTTTCCATAAGGTTTGCATTGATTACTTTAGAGTAAAATTAAAGTATATACTTTTAGTGCAAAGCACTGCATTCACTGAGAAAATAACTTTTTTGTTTTGAATACCTGAGTGATATGACAGGTGTCAAACATCTCAGCATTATGTGGGGAGTTCTATTAAGATGTTTCCATAGTGTGTGCTGCAAGTACCTTTGAGTAAAATTGAAATGTATACTTCATTCAATGATAAACGACTGTATGCTTTGAGAAATCAACTTTGTTGTCTTGAATAGCTGAGTGATATAACAGGTGTCAAACATCTCAGGATCATGTGGGGTATCATATTAAGATGTTTCCATAAGGTTTGCATTCAGTAATTTAGAGTAAAATTGAAGTACATACATTTAGTTGCAAACCACTGCTTTCACTGAGAAATCAACTTTTTTGTCTTGTATTCCTGAGTGATATAAGAGGTGTCAAACATTTCAGGATCCTGTGGGGAGTTCTATTAAAATGTTTCCATAATGTTTGCAGTAAGTACCTTTGAGTAAAATTGAAATGTATACTTCATTCAATGCCAAAGGACTGTATACTTTGAGAAGAGAACTTTTTTGTCTTGAACACCTGAGTGATATAACCGGAGTCAAACATCTCAAGATCATGTGGGGAGTTATATTAAGATGTTTGCATAAGGTTTGCATTCAGTACTTTAGAGTAAATTGGAATTATATACTTTTAGTGCAAAGCCTGCATTCACTGAGAAATCAACTTTTTTGCCTTGTATACCTGAGTGATATAAGAGGTGTCAAATATCCCAGGATCATGTGGGGAGTTATATTCACATGTTTGCATAAGGTTTGCAGTAAGTACCTTTGAGTAAAATTGAAATGTAAACTTCATTCAATGCTAAACGACTGTGTGCTTTGAGAAATCAACTTTTTTGTCTTGAATACCTAAGTGATATAACAGGTGTCAAACAAGTCAAGATCATGTGGGGAGTGATATTAAAATGTTTGCATAAGGTTTGCAGTCAGTACCATTGAGTAAAATTGAAATGTATGCTTCATTCAATGCTAAAGCACTCGATGCGCTGAGAAATCAACTTTTTTGTCTTGTATACCTGAGTGGGTATACTTTTAGTGCAAAGCCTGCATTCACTGAGAAATCAACTTTTTGTCTTGAATACCTGAGTGATATAACAGGTGTGAAACATCTCAGGATCATGTGGGGAGTTCTATTAAGATGTTTCCATAGTGTTTGCAGTAAGTACCTTTGAGTAAAATTGAAATGTATACTTCATTCAATGCTAAACGACTGCATGCTTTGCGAAATCAACTTTTTTGTCTTGAATACCTGAGTGATATGACAGGTGTCAAACAAGTCAGGATCATGTGGGGAGTTACAATACAATGTTTCCATAAGTTTACCATTCAGTACTTCAGAGTAAAATGGAAGTACGTGCTTTTATTGCCAAAGCACTCATTCACTGAGATCTACATTTTTTGTCTTGAATACATGAGTGATATAATAGGTTTTAAACATCCCAGGATCATGTGGGGAGTTATTTTCAGATGTTTCCATAAGGTTTGCATTCAGTACTTCAGAGTAAAATGGAAGTATATACTTTTAGTGCAAAGCCTGTATTCACTGAGAAATCAACTTTTTTGTCTTGAATACCTGAGTGATATACAGGTTACAAACATCTGATGATCATGTGGGGAGGTGTATTAAGATGTTTCCATAAGGTTTGCATTGAGTACTTTAGAGTAAAATTAAAGTATATACTTTTAGTGCAAAGCACTGCATTCACTGAGAAAATAACTTTTTTGTTTTGAATACCTGAGTGATATGACAGGTGTCAAACATCTCAGCATTATGTGGGGAGTTCTATTAAGATGTTTCCATAGTGTGTGCTGCAAGTACCTTTGAGTAAAATTGAAATGTATACTTCATTCAATGATAAACGACTGTATGCTTTGAGAAATCAACTTTGTTGTCTTGAATAGCTGAGTGATATAACAGGTGTCAAACATCTCAGGATCATGTGGGGTATCATATTAAGATGTTTCCATAAGGTTTGCATTCAGTAATTTAGAGTAAAATTGAAGTACATACATTTAGTTGCAAACCACTGCTTTCACTGAGAAATCAACTTTTTTGTCTTGTATTCCTGAGTGATATAAGAGGTGTCAAACATTTCAGGATCCTGTGGGGAGTTCTATTAAAATGTTTCCATAATGTTTGCAGTACGTACCTTTGAGTAAAATTCAAATGTATACTTCATTCAATGCCAAAGGACTGTATACTTTGAGAAGAGAACTTTTTTGTCTTGAACACCTGAGTGATATAACCGGAGTCAAACATCTCAAGATCATGTGGGGAGTTATATTAAGATGTTTGCATAAGGTTTGCATTCAGTACTTTAGAGTAAATTGGAATTATATACTTTTAGTGCAAAGCCTGCATTCACTGAGAAATCAACTTTTTTGCCTTGTATACCTGAGTGATATAAGAGATGTCAAATATCCCAGGATCATGTGGGGAGTTATATTCACATGTTTGCATAAGGTTTGCAGTAAGTACCTTTGAGTAAAATTGAAATGTAAACTTCATTCAATGCTAAACGACTGTGTGCTTTGAGAAATCAACTTTTTTGTCTTGAATACCTGAGTGATATAACAGGTGTCAAACAAGTCAGGATCATGTGGGGAGTGATATTAAAATGTTTGCATAAGGTTTGCAGTCAGTACCATTGAGTAAAATTGAAATGTATGCTTCATTCAATGCTAAAGCACTGTATGCTTTGAGAAATCAACTTTTTTGTCTTGAATACCTAAGTGATATAACAAGTGTCAAACAAGTCAGGATCATGTGGGGAGTGACATTAAAATGTTTGCATAAGGTTTGCAGTCAGTACCATTGAGTAAAATTGAAATGTATACTTCATTCAATGCTAAAGCACTCGATGCGCTGAGAAATCAACTTTTTTGTCTTGTATACCTGAGTGGGTATACTTTTAGTGCCAAAGCACTGCATTCACTGAGAAATCAACTTTTTTGCCTTGTATACCTGAGTGATATAAGAGGTGTCAAATATCCCAGGATCATGTGGGGAGTTATATTCACATGTTTGCATAAGGTTTGCAGTAAGTACCTTTGAGTAAAATTGAAATGTATACTTCATTCAATGCTAAAGCACTGTATGCTTTGAGAAAGCAACTTTTTTGTCTTGAATACCTCAGTGATATAATAGGAGTCAAACATCTCAGGTTCATGTGGGAAATGATATTAAGATGTTTCCATAAGGTTTGCATTCAGTACTTTAGAGTAAAATTGAAGTATATACTTCTAGTGCAAAGCTTGCATTCACTGAGAAATCAACTTCTTTGTCTTGAATACCTGAATGATATAATAGGTGTCAAACATCTCAGGATCATGTGGGGAGTGATATTAAAATGTTTGCATAAGGTTTGCAGTCAGTACCATTGAGTAAAATTGAAATGTATGCTTCATTCAATGCTAAAGAACTGTATGCTTTGAGAAATCAACTTTTTTGTCTTGAATACCTGAGTGATATAACAGGTGTTAAACACCTCAGGATCATGTGGGGAGTTACAGTAAAATGTTTCCATAAGGTATGCATTCAGTACTTTAGAGTAAAATGGAAGTATATACTTCTAGTGCAAAGCCTGCATTCACTGAGAAATCAACTTTTTTGTCTTGAACACCTGAGTGATATAACAGGTGCCAAACATCTCAGGATCATGTGGGGAGTTCAATTAAGATGTTTCCATAGTGTTTGCAGTAAGTACCTTTGAGTAAAATTGAAATGTATACTTCATTCAATGCTAAATGACAGTATGCTTTGAGAAATCAACTTTATTGGTATGAATTCCTGAGTGATATAACAGGAGTCATACATCTCAGGATGATGTGGGGAGTTCTATTAAGATGTTTCCATAAGGTTCGCATTCAATACCTTAGACTAAAATTAAAGTATATACTTTTTCTCCCAAAGTAATGCATTCACAGAGAAATCAACTTTTTTGTCTTGAACACCTGAGTGATATAACAGGTTTCAAACATCCCAGGATCATGTGGGGAGTTGTATTAAGATGTTTCCACAAGGTTTGCTTTGAGTACTTTAGATTAAAATTAAAGTATATACTTTTAGTGCAAAGCACTGCATTCACTGAGAAAATAACTTTTTTGTTTTGAATACCTGAGTGATATAACAGGTGCCAAACATCTCAGGATCATGTGGGGAGTTCAATTAAGATGTTTCCATAGTGTTTGCAGTAAGTACCTTTGAGTAAAATTGAAATGTATACTTCATTCAATGCTAAATGACAGTATGCTTTGAGAAATCAACTTTATTGGTATGAATTCCTGAGTGATATAACAGGTGTCATACATCTCAGGATGATGTGGGGAGTTCTATTAAGATGTTTCCATAAGGTTCGCATTCAATACCTTAGACTAAAATTAAAGTATATACTTTTTCTCCCAAAGTAATGCATTCACAGAGAAATCAACTTTTTTGTCTTGAACACCTGAGTGATATAACAGGTTTCAAACATCCCAGGATCATGTGGGGAGATATATTCAGATGTTTCCATAAGGTTTGCAGTCAGTACCTTTGAGTAAAATTGAAATGTATACTTCATTCAATGCTAAAGCACTGGATGCACTGAGAAATCAAATTTTTTGTCTTGTATGCCTGAGTGATATAACAGGATTCGAACATCTGAGGATCATGTGGGGAGTTATAGTAAAATGTTTCCATAAGGTTTGCATTCAGTACTTCAGAGTAAAATGGAAGTATATTCTTTTAGTGCCAAAGCACTGCCTTCACTGAGATATCAACTTTTTTGTCTTGAATACCTGAGTGATATAATAGGTTTCAAACGTCCCAGGATCATGTGGGGAGTTATATTCAGATGTTTGCATAAGGTTTGAAGTCAGTACCTTTGAGTAAAATTGAAATGTGCACTTCATTCAATGCTAAAGCACTCTATGCTTTGAGAAATCAACTTTTTTCTCTTGAACTCTTGAGTGTTATAACAGGTGTCAAACATCTCAAGATCATGTGGGGAATGATATTAAGATGTTTCCATAAGGTTTGCATTCAGTACTTTAGAGTAAAATTGAAGAATGTACTTTTAGTTCCAAAGCACGGCTTTCACTGAGAAATCAACTTTTTTGCCTTGTATACCTGAGTGATATAAGAGGTGTCAAATATCCCAGGATCCTGTGGGGAGCTATATTCACATGTTTGCATAAGGTTTGCAGTCAGTACCTTTGAGTAAAATTGAAATGTATACTTCATTCAATGCTAAAGCACTGTATGCTTTGAGAAATCAACTTTTTTGTCTTGAATACCTGAGTGATATAAGAGGTGTCAAACATTTCAGGATCATGTGGGGAGTTCTATTAAAATGTTTCCATAATGTTTGCAGTAAGTACCTTTGAGTAAAATTGAAATTTATACTTCATTCAATGCTAAAGCACTGTATGCTTTGAGAAATCAACTTTTTTGTCTTGAATACCTGAGTGATATAAGAGGTGTCAAATATCTCAAGATCATGTGGGGAGTTATATTAAGATGTTTGCATGAGGTTTACATTCAGTACTTTAGAGTAAATTGGAAGTATATACTTTTAGTGCAAAGCCTGCATTCACTGAGAAATCAACATTTTATCTTGAATACCTGAGTGATATAACAGGTGCGAAACATCTCAGGATCATGTGGGGAGTTCTATTAAGATGTTTCCATAACGTTTGCAGTAAGTACCTTTGAGTAAAATTGAAATGTATACTTCATTCAATGCTAATGCACTGGATGCACTGAGAAATCAACTTTTTTGTCTTGTATGCCAGAGTGATATAACAGGATTCGAACATCTGAGGATAATGTTTGGAGTTATAGTAAAATGTTTCCATAAGGTTTGCATTCAGTACTTCAGAGAAAAATAGAAGTATATACTTTTAGTGCCAAAGCACTGCATTCACTGAGATATCAACTTTTTTGTCTTGAATACCTGAGTGTTATAATAGGGTTCAAACATCCCAGGATCATGTGGGGAGTTATATTCAGATGTTTGCATAAGGTTTGCAGTCAGTACCTTTGAGTAAAATTGAAATGTGCACTTCATTCAATGCTAAAGCACTGTATGCTTTGAGAAATCAACTTTTTTCTCTTGAACTCCTGAGTGATATAACAGGTGTCAAACATCTGAAGATCATGTGCGGAATGATATTAAGATGTTTCAATAAGGTTTGCATTCAGTACTTTAGAGTAAAATTGAAGAATATACTTTTAGTTCCAAAGCACGGCTTTCACTGAGAAATCAACTTTTTTGCCTTGTATACCTGAGTGATATAAGAGGTGTCAAATATCCCAGGATCATTTGGGGAGTTATATTCACATGTTTGCATAAGGTTTTCAGTCAGTACCTTTGAGTAAAATTGAAATGTATACTTCATTCAATGATAAAGCACTGTATGCTTTGAGAAATCAACTTTTTTGTCTTGAATACCTGAGTGATATAAGAGGTGTCAAACATTTCAGGATCATGTGGGGAGTTCTATTAAAATGTTTCCATAATGTTTGCAGTAAGTACCTTTGAGTAAAATTGAAATGTATACTTCATTCAATGCTAAAGGACTGTATGCTTTGAGAAATGAACTTTTTAGTCTTGAACACCTGAGTGATATAACCGGTGTCAAACATCTCAAGATCATGTGGGGAGTTATATTAAGATGTTTACATACGGTTTGCATTCAGTACTTTAGAGTAAATTGGAAGTATATACTTTTAGTGCAAAGCCTGCATTCACTGAGAAATCAACTTTTTGTCTTGAATACCTGAGTGATATAACAGGTGCGAAACATCTCAGGATCATGTGGGGAGTTCTATTAAGATGTTTCCATAGCGTTTGCAGAAAGTGCCTTTGAGTAAAATTGCAATGTATACTTCATTCAATGCTAAACGACTGTATGCTTTGAGAAATCAACTTTTTTGTCTTGAATTCCTGAGTGATATACCAGGTGTCAAACATCTCAGGATCATATGGGGAGTTATATTCACATGTTTGCATAAGGTTTGCAGTCAGTACCTTTGAGTAAAATTGAAATGTTTACTTCATTCAATGCTAAAGCACTGTATGCTTTGAGAAATCAACTTTTTAGTCTTGAATACCTGAGTGATATAACATGTGTCAAACATCTCAGGATCATGTGAGGAATGATATTAATATGTTTGCATAAGGTTTGCATGCAGTACTTCAGAGTAAAATTGAAGTATATACTTTTAGTGCAAAGCCTGCATTCACTGAGAAATCAACTTTTTTATCTTGAATACCTGAGTGATATAACAGGTGTGAAACATCTCAGGATCATGTGGGGAGTTCAATTAAGATGTTTCCATAGTGTTTGCAGTAAGTACCTTTGAGTAAAATTGAAATGTATACTTCATTCAATGCTAAATGACAGTATGCTTTGAGAAATCAACTTTATTGGTATGAATTCCTGAGTGATATAACAGGTGTCATACATCTCAGGATGATGTGGGGAGTTCTATTAAGATGTTTCCATAAGGTTCGCATTCAATACCTTAGACTAAAATTAAAGTATATACTTTTTCTCCCAAAGTAATGCATTCACAGAGAAATCAACTTTTTTGTCTTGAACACCTGAGTGATATAACAGGTTTCAAACATCCCAGGATCATGTGGGGAGTTGTATTAAGATGTTTCCACAAGGTTTGCTTTGAGTACTTTAGATTAAAATTAAAGTATATACTTTTAGTGCAAAGCACTGCATTCACTGAGAAAATAACTTTTTTGTTTTGAATACCTGAGTGATATAACAGGTGCCAAACATCTCAGGATCATGTGGGGAGTTCAATTAAGATGTTTCCATAGTGTTTGCAGTAAGTACCTTTGAGTAAAATTGAAATGTATACTTCATTCAATGCTAAATGACAGTATGCTTTGAGAAATCAACTTTATTGGTATGAATTCCTGAGTGATATAACAGGTGTCATACATCTCAGGATGATGTGGGGAGTTCTATTAAGATGTTTCCATAAGGTTCGCATTCAATACCTTAGACTAAAATTAAAGTATATACTTTTTCTCCCAAAGTAATGCATTCACAGAGAAATCAACTTTTTTGTCTTGAACACCTGAGTGATATAACAGGTTTCAAACATCCCAGGATCATGTGGGGAGATATATTCAGATGTTTCCATAAGGTTTGCAGTCAGTACCTTTGAGTAAAATTGAAATGTATACTTCATTCAATGCTAAAGCACTGGATGCACTGAGAAATCAAATTTTTTGTCTTGTATGCCTGAGTGATATAACAGGATTCGAACATCTGAGGATCATGTGGGGAGTTATAGTAAAATGTTTCCATAAGGTTTGCATTCAGTACTTCAGAGTAAAATGGAAGTATATTCTTTTAGTGCCAAAGCACTGCCTTCACTGAGATATCAACTTTTTTGTCTTGAATACCTGAGTGATATAATAGGTTTCAAACGTCCCAGGATCATGTGGGGAGTTATATTCAGATGTTTGCATAAGGTTTGCAGTCAGTACCTTTGAGTAAAATTGAAATGTGCACTTCATTCAATGCTAAAGCACTCTAAGCTTTGAGAAATCAACTTTTTTCTCTTGAACTCTTGAGTGTTATAACAGGTGTCAAACATCTCAAGATCATGTGGGGAATGATATTAAGATGTTTCCATAAGGTTTGCATTCAGTACTTTAGAGTAAAATTGAAGAATGTACTTTTAGTTCCAAAGCACGGCTTTCACTGAGAAATCAACTTTTTTGCCTTGTATACCTGAGTGATATAAGAGGTGTCAAATATCCCAGGATCCTGTGGGGAGCTATATTCACATGTTTGCATAAGGTTTGCAGTCAGTACCTTTGAGTAAAATTGAAATGTATACTTCATTCAATGCTAAAGCACTGTATGCTTTGAGAAATCAACTTTTTTGTCTTGAATACCTGAGTGATATAAGAGGTGTCAAACATTTCAGGATCATGTGGGGAGTTCTATTAAAATGTTTCCATAATGCTTGCAGTAAGTACCTTTGAGTAAAATTGAAATGTATACTTCATTCAATGCTAAAGCACTGCATGCTTTGAGAAATCAACTTTTTTGTCTTGAATACCTGAGTGATATAAGAGGTGTCAAACATCTCAAGATCATGTGGGGAGTTATATTAAGATGTTTGCATAAGGTTTACATTCAGTACTTTAGAGTAAATTGGAAGTATATACTTTTAGTGCAAAGCCTGCATTCACTGAGAAATCAACATTTTATCTTGAATACCTGAGTGATATAACAGGTGCGAAACATCTCAGGATCATGTGGGGAGTTCTATTAAGATGTTTCCATAACGTTTGCAGTAAGTACCTTTGAGTAAAATTGCAATGCATACTTCATTCAATGCTAAACGACTGTATGCTTTGAGAAATCAACTTTTTTGTCTTGAATACCTGAGTGATATAACAGGTGTCAAACAACTCAGGATCATGTGGGGAATTACAGTAAAATGTTTCCATAAGGTATGCATTCAGTGCTTTAGAGTAAAATGGAAGTATATACTTCTAGTGCAAAGCCTGCATTCACTGAGAAATCAACTTTTTTGTCTTGAATACCCTAGAGATATACAGGTTACAAACATCCGATGATCATGTGGGGAGTTGTATTAAGATGCTTCCACAAGGTTTGCATTGAGTACTTTAGATTAAAATTAAAGTATATACTTTTAGTCCAAACCACTGCATTCACTGAGGAAATAACTTTTTTGTTTTGAATACCTGAGTGATATAACAGGTGTCAATCATCTCAGGATTATGTGGGGAGTTCTATTAAGATGTTTCCATAGTGTTTGCAGTAAGTACCTTTGAGTAAAATTGAAATGCATACTTCATTCAATGCTAAAGCACTGTATGCTTTGAGAAATCAACTTTTTTCTCTTGAACTCCTGAGTGATATAACAGGTGTCAAACATATCAGGATCATGTGGGGAATGATATTATGATGTTTCCATAAGGTTTGCATTCAGTACTTTAGAGTAAAATTGAAGTATATACTTTTAGTTCCAAAGCACGGCTTTCACTGAGAAATCAACTTTTTTGCCTTGCATGCCTGAGTGATATAAGAGGTGTCAAACATTTCAGGATCATGTGGGGAGTTCTATTAAAATGTTTCCATAATGTTTGCAGTAAGTACCTTTGAGTAAAATTGAAATGTATACTTCATTCAATGCTAAAGGACTGTATGCTTTGAGAAATGAACTTTTTTGTCTTGAACACCTGAGTGATATAACCGGTGTCAAACATCTCAAGATCATGTGGGGAGTTATATTAAGATGTTTGCATAAGGTTTACATTCAGTACTTTAGAGTAAATTGGAAGTATATACTTTTAGTACAAAGCCTGCATTCACTGAGAAATCAACTTTTTTGTCTTGAATACCTGAGTGATATACAGGTTTCAAAGATCCCAAGATCATGTGGGGAGATAAATTCAGATGTTTCCATACGGTTTGCAGTCAGTACCTTTAAGTAAAATTGAAATGTATACTTCTTTCAATGCTAAAGCAAAGTGTGCACTGAGAAATCAACTTTTTTGTCTAGAATACCTGAGTGATATAACAGGTGTCAAGCATCTCAGGATCATGTGGGGAGTTATATTAAGATGTTTCCATAAGGTTTGCATTCAGTACTTTAGATGACAATTGAAGTATATACTTTTGGTTCCAAACCACTGCATTCACTGAGAAATGATCTTTTTTGTCTTGAATACCTGAGTGATATAACAGGTGTCAAACATCTCAGGATCATGTGGGGAGTGATATTAAAATGTTTGCATAAGGTTTGCAGTCAGTACCATTGACTAAAATTGAAATGTATGCTTCATTCAATGCTAAAGCACTGTATGCTTTGAGAAATCAACTTTTTTGTCTTGAATACCTCAGTGATATAACAGGTGTCAAACAAGTCAGGATCATGTGGGGAGTTGCAGAAAAATGTTTCCATAAGGTTTGCATTCAGTACTTCAGAGTAAAATGGAAGTACGTGCTTTTAGTGCCAAAGCACTGCATTCACTGAGATCAACTTTTTTGTCTTGAATACCTTAGTGATATAATAGGTTTCAAACATCCCAGCATCGTGTGGGGAGTTATATGCAGATGTTTGCATAAGGTTTCCAGTCAGTACCTTTGAGTTAAATTGAAATGTATACTTCATTCAATGCTAAAACACTGGATGCGCTGAGAAATCAACTTTCTTGTCTTGTATACCTGAGTGGGTATACTTTTAGTGCCAAAGCACTGCATTCACTGAGAAATCAACTTTTTTGACTTGAATACCTGAGTGATATAATAGGTTTCAAACATCCCACGATCATCTGGGGAGTTATTTTCAGATGTTTCCATAAGGTTTGCAGTCAGTACCGTTGAGTAAAATTGAAATGTATACTTCATTCAATGCTAAACGACTGTATGCTTTGAGAAATCAACTTTTTTGTCTTGAATACCGGAGTGATATAACAGGTGTAATACATCCCAGGTTCATGTGGGGAGATATATTTTCAGATGTTTCCATAAGGCTTGCAGTCAGTAACTTTGAGTAAAATTGAAATGTGTACTTCATTCAATACTAAAGCACTGTATGGTTTGAGAAATCAACTTTTTTGTCTTGAATTCCTGAGTGATATAACAGGTGTCAAACATCTCAGGATCATGTGGGGAGTTATAATAAGATGTTTGCATAAGGTTTGCATTCAGTACTTTAGAGTAAAATTGAAGTATATACTTTTTATGCCAAAGCAATGCATTCACTGACAAATCCACTTTTTTGTCTTGAATACCTGAGTGATATAACAGGTTTTAAACATCCCAGGATCATGTGGAGAGTTATATTCAGATGTTTCCATAAGGTTTGCAGTCAGTACCGTTGAGTAAAATTGAAATGTATACTTCATTCAATGCTAAAGCACTGTATGCTTTGAGAAAGCAACTTTTTTGTCTTGAATACCTCAGTGATATAATAGGAGTCAAACAACTCAGGTTCATGTGGGGAATCATATTAACATGTTTCCATAAGGTTTGCATTCAGTACTATAGAGTAAAATTGAAGTATATTCTATTACTTCCGAAGCACTGTTTTCACTGAGAAATCAACTTCTTTGTCTTGAATACCTGATGATATAATAGGTGTCAAATATCCCAGGATCATGTGGGGAGTGATATTCAGATGTTTGCATAAGGTTTCCAGTCAGTACCTTTGAGTAAAATTGAAATGTATACTTCATTCAATGCTAATGCACTGGATGCACTGAGAAATCAACTTTTTTGTCTTGTATGCCAGAGTGATATAACAGGATTCGAACATCTGAGGATAATGTTTGGAGTTATAGTAAAATGTTTCCATAAGGTTTGCATTCAGTACTTCAGAGAAAAATAGAAGTATATACTTTTAGTGCCAAAGCACTGCATTCACTGAGATATCAACTTTTTTGTCTTGAATACCTGAGTGATATAATAGGGTTCAAACATCCCAGGATCATGTGGGGAGTTATATTCAGATGTTTGCATAAGGTTTGCAGTCAGTACCTTTGAGTAAAATTGAAATGTGCACTTCATTCAATGCTAAAGCACTGTAAGCTTTGAGAAATCAACTTTTTTCTCTTGAACTCCTGAGTGATATAACAGGTGTCAAACATCTGAAGATCATGTGCGGAATGATATTAAGATGTTTCCATAAGGTTTGCATTCAGTACTTTAGAGTAAAATTGAAGAATATACTTTTAGTTCCAAAGCACGGCTTTCACTGAGAAATCAACTTTTTTGCCTTGTATACCTGAGTGATATAAGAGGTGTCAAATATCCCAGGATCATTTGGGGAGTTATATTCACATGTTTGCATAAGGTTTTCAGTCAGTACCTTTGAGTAAAATTGAAATGTATACTTCATTCAATGATAAAGCACTGTATGCTTTGAGAAATCAACTTTTTTGTCTTGAATACCTGAGTGATATAAGAGGTGTCAAACATTTCAGGATCATGTGGGGAGTTCTATTAAAATGTTTCCATAATGTTTGCAGTAAGTACCTTTGAGTAAAATTGAAATGTATACTTCATTCAATGCTAAAGGACTGTATGCTTTGAGAAATGAACTTTTTAGTCTTGAACACCTGAGTGATATAACCGGTGTCAAACATCTCAAGATCATGTGGGGAGTTATATTAAGATGTTTACATATGGTTTGCATTCAGTACTTTAGAGTAAATTGGAAGTATATACTTTTAGTGCAAAGCCTGCATTCACTGAGAAATCAACTTTTTGTCTTGAATACCTGAGTGATATAACAGGTGCGAAACATCTCAGGATCATGTGGGGAGTTCTATTAAGATGTTTCCATAGCGTTTGCAGAAAGTGCCTTTGAGTAAAATTGCAATGTATACTTCATTCAATGCTAAACGACTGTATGCTTTGAGAAATCAACTTTTTTGTCTTGAATTCCTGAGTGATATACCAGGTGTCAAACATCTCAGGATCATATGGGGAGTTATATTCACATGTTTGCATAAGGTTTGCAGTCAGTACCTTTGAGTAAAATTGAAATGTTTACTTCATTCAATGCTAAAGCACAGTATGCTTTGAGAAATGAACTTTTTTGTCATGAACACCTAAGTGATATAACCGGTGTCAAACATCTCAAGATCATGTGGGGAGTTATATTAAGATGTTTGCATAAGGTTTACATTCAGTACTTTAGAGTAAATTGGAAGTATATACTTTTAGTGCAAAGCCTGCATTCACTGAGAAATCAACTTTTTATCTTGAATACCTGAGTTATATAACAGGTGCGAAACATCTCAGGATCATGTGGGGAGTTCTATTAAGATGTTTCCATAACGTTTGCAGTAAGTACCTTTGAGTAAAATTGCAATGTATACTTCATTCAATGCTAAACGACTGTATGCTTTGAGAAATCAACTTTTTTGTCTTGAATACCTGAGTGATATAACAGGTGTCAAGCATCTCAGGATCATGTGGGGAGTTATATTAAGATGTTTCCATAAGGTTTGCATTCAGTACTTTAGATGACAATTGAAGTATATACTTTTGGTTCCAAACCACTGCATTCACTGAGAAATGATCTTTTTTGTCTTGAATACCTGAGTGATATAACAGGTGTCAAACATCTCAGGATCATGTGGGGAGTGATATTAAAATGTTTGCATAAGGTTTGCAGTCAGTACCATTGACTAAAATTGAAATGTATGCTTCATTCAATGCTAAAGCACTGTATGCTTTGAGAAATCAACTTTTTTGTCTTGAATACCTCAGTGATATAACAGGTGTCAAACAAGTCAGGATCATGTGGGGAGTTGCAGAAAAATGTTTCCATAAGGTTTGCATTCAGTACTTCAGAGTAAAATGGAAGTACGTGCTTTTAGTGCCAAAGCACTGCATTCACTGAGATCAACTTTTTTGTCTTGAATACCTTAGTGATATAATAGGTTTCAAACATCCCAGCATCGTGTGGGGAGTTATATGCAGATGTTTGCATAAGGTTTCCAGTCAGTACCTTTGAGTTAAATTGAAATGTATACTTCATTCAATGCTAAAACACTGGATGCGCTGAGAAATCAACTTTCTTGTCTTGTATACCTGAGTGGGTATACTTTTAGTGCCAAAGCACTGCATTCACTGAGAAATCAACTTTTTTGACTTGAATACCTGAGTGATATAATAGGTTTCAAACATCCCACGATCATCTGGGGAGTTATTTTCAGATGTTTCCATAAGGTTTGCAGTCAGTACCGTTGAGTAAAATTGAAATGTATACTTCATTCAATGCTAAACGACTGTATGCTTTGAGAAATCAACTTTTTTGTCTTGAATACCGGAGTGATATAACAGGTGTAATACATCCCAGGATCATGTGGGGAGATATATTTTCAGATGTTTCCATAAGGCTTGCAGTCAGTAACTTTGAGTAAAATTGAAATGTGTACTTCATTCAATACTAAAGCACTGTATGGTTTGAGAAATCAACTTTTTTGTCTTGAATTCCTGAGTGATATAACAGGTGTCAAACATCTCAGGATCATGTGGGGAGTTATAATAAGATGTTTGCATAAGGTTTGCATTCAGTACTTTAGAGTAAAATTGAAGTATATACTTTTTATGCCAAAGCAATGCATTCACTGACAAATCCACTTTTTTGTCTTGAATACCTGAGTGATATAACAGGTTTTAAACATCCCAGGATCATGTGGAGAGTTATATTCAGATGTTTCCATAAGGTTTGCAGTCAGTACCGTTGAGTAAAATTGAAATGTATACTTCATTCAATGCTAAAGCACTGTATGCTTTGAGAAAGCAACTTTTTTGTCTTGAATACCTCAGTGATATAATAGGAGTCAAACAACTCAGGTTCATGTGGGGAATCATATTAACATGTTTCCATAAGGTTTGCATTCAGTACTATAGAGTAAAATTGAAGTATATTCTATTACTTCCGAAGCACTGCTTTCACTGAGAAATCAACTTCTTTGTCTTGAATACCTGATGATATAATAGGTGTCAAATATCCCAGGATCATGTGGGGAGTGATATTCAGATGTTTGCATAAGGTTTCCAGTCAGTACCTTTGAGTAAAATTGAAATGTATACTTCATTCAATGCTAATGCACTGGATGCACTGAGAAATCAACTTTTTTGTCTTGTATGCCAGAGTGATATAACAGGATTCGAACATCTGAGGATAATGTTTGGAGTTATAGTAAAATGTTTCCATAAGGTTTGCATTCAGTACTTCAGAGAAAAATAGAAGTATATACTTTTAGTGCCAAAGCACTGCATTCACTGAGATATCAACTTTTTTGTCTTGAATACCTGAGTGATATAATAGGGTTCAAACATCCCAGGATCATGTGGGGAGTTATATTCAGATGTTTGCATAAGGTTTGCAGTCAGTACCTTTGAGTAAAATTGAAATGTGCACTTCATTCAATGCTAAAGCACTGTATGCTTTGAGAAATCAACTTTTTTCTCTTGAACTCCTGAGTGATATAACAGGTGTCAAACATCTGAAGATCATGTGCGGAATGATATTAAGATGTTTCCATAAGGTTTGCATTCAGTACTTTAGAGTAAAATTGAAGAATATACTTTTAGTTCCAAAGCACGGCTTTCACTGAGAAATCAACTTTTTTGCCTTGTATACCTGAGTGATATAAGAGGTGTCAAATATCCCAGGATCATTTGGGGAGTTATATTCACATGTTTGCATAAGGTTTTCAGTCAGTACCTTTGAGTAAAATTGAAATGTATACTTCATTCAATGATAAAGCACTGTATGCTTTGAGAAATCAACTTTTTTGTCTTGAATACCTGAGTGATATAAGAGGTGTCAAACATTTCAGGATCATGTGGGGAGTTCTATTAAAATGTTTCCATAATGTTTGCAGTAAGTACCTTTGAGTAAAATTGAAATGTATACTTTATTCAATGCTAAAGGACTGTATGCTTTGAGAAATGAACTTTTTAGTCTTGAACACCTGAGTGATATAACCGGTGTCAAACATCTCAAGATCATGTGGGGAGTTATATTAAGATGTTTACATACGGTTTGCATTCAGTACTTTAGAGTAAATTGGAAGTATATACTTTTAGTGCAAAGCCTGCATTCACTGAGAAATCAACTTTTTGTCTTGAATACCTGAGTGATATAACAGGTGCGAAACATCTCAGGATCATGTGGGGAGTTCTATTAAGATGTTTCCATAGCGTTTGCAGAAAGTGCCTTTGAGTAAAATTGCAATGTATACTTCATTCAATGCTAAACGACTGTATGCTTTGAGAAATCAACTTTTTTGTCTTGAATTCCTGAGTGATATACCAGGTGTCAAACATCTCAGGATCATATGGGGAGTTATATTCACATGTTTGCATAAGGTTTGCAGTCAGTACCTTTGAGTAAAATTGAAATGTTTACTTCATTCAATGCTAAAGCGCTGTATGCTTTGAGAAATCAACTTTTTAGTCTTGAATACCTGAGTGATATAACATGTGTCAAACATCTCAGGATCATGTGAGGAATGATATTAATATGTTTGCATAAGGTTTGCATGCAGTACTTCAGAGTAAAATTGAAGTATATACTTTTAGTGCAAAGCCTGCATTCACTGAGAAATCAACTTTTTTATCTTGAATACCTGAGTGATATAACAGGTGTGAAACATCTCAGGAGCATGTGGGGAGTTCTATTAAGATATCTCCATAGTGTTTGCAGTAAGTACCTTTGAGAAAAATTGAAATGTATACTTCATTCAATGCAAAATGACTGGTTGCTTTGAGAAATCAACTTTTTGTCTTGAATACCTGAGTGATGTAACAGGTGTCATACACCTGAGGATCATGTGGGGAGTTATATTAAGATGTTTCCATAAGGTTTGCATTCAATACGTTAGAGTAAAATTGAGGTATATACTTTTATTGCCAAAGCAATGCATTCACTGAGAAATCAACTTTTTTATCTTGAACACCTGAGTGATATAACAGGTTTCACAGATCCCAAGATCAAGTGGGGAGATATATTCAGATGTTTCCATACGGTTTGCAGTCAGTACCTTTGAGTAAAATTGAAATGTATACTTCTTTCAATGCTAAAGCAATGTGTGCACTGAGAAATCAATTTTTTGTCTAGAATACCTGAGTGATATAACAGGTGTCAAACATCTCGGGATCATGTGCAGAGTTATATTAAGATGTCTCCATAAGGTTTGCATTCAGTACTTTAGATTACAATTGAAGTATATACTTTTGGTTCCAAAGCACTGCATTCACTGAGAAATGAACTTTTTTGTCTTGAATACCTGAGTGATATAACAGGTGTCAAACAAGTCAGGATCATGTGGGGAGTTACAGTAAAATGTTTCCATAAAGTTTGCATTCAGTTCTTCTGAGTAAAATGGAAGTACGTGCTTTTAGTGCCAAAGCACTGCATTCACTGAGTTCAACTTTTTTGTCTTGAATACCTGAGTGATATAATAGGTTTCAAACATCCCAGGATCATGTGGGGAGTTATATGCAGATGTTTGCATAAGGTTTCCAGTCAGTACCTTTGAGTAAAATTGAAATGTATACTTCATTCAATGCTAAAGGACTGTATGCTTTGAGAAATGAACTTTTTTGTCTTGAACACCTGAGTGATATAACCGGTGTCAAACATCTCAAGATCATGTGGGGAGTTATATTAAGATGTTTGCATAAGGTTTGCATTCAGTACTTTAGAGTAAAATTGAAGTATATACTTCTAGTGCAAAGCTTGCATTCACTGAGAAATCAACTTCTTTGTCTTGAATACCTGAATGATATAATAGGTGTCAAACATCTCAGGATCATGTGGGGAGTGATATTAAAATGTTTGCATAAGGTTTGCAGTCAGTACCATTGAGTAAAATTGAAATGTATGCTTCATTCAATGCTAAAGAACTGTATGCTTTGAGAAATCAACTTTTTTGTCTTGAATACCTGAGTGATATAACAGGTGTTAAACACCTCAGGATCATGTGGGGAGTTACAGTAAAATGTTTCCATAAGGTATGCATTCAGTACTTTAGAGTAAAATGGAAGTATATACTTCTAGTGCAAAGCCTGCATTCACTGAGAAATCAACTTTTTTGTCTTGAATACCTGAGTGATATAACAGGTGCCAAACATCTCAGGATCATGTGGGGAGTTCAATTAAGATGTTTCCATAGTGTTTGCAGTAAGTACCTTTGAGTAAAATTGAAATGTATACTTCATTCAATGCTAAATGACAGTATGCTTTGAGAAATCAACTTTATTGGTATGAATTCCTGAGTGATATAACAGGTGTCATACATCTCAGGATGATGTGGGGAGTTCTATTAAGATGTTTCCATAAGGTTCGCATTCAATACCTTAGACTAAAATTAAAGTATATACTTTTTCTCCCAAAGTAATGCATTCACAGAGAAATCAACTTTTTTGTCTTGAACACCTGAGTGATATAACAGGTTTCAAACATCCCAGGATCATGTGGGGAGTTGTATTAAGATGTTTCCACAAGGTTTGCTTTGAGTACTTTAGATTAAAATTAAAGTATATACTTTTAGTGCAAAGCACTGCATTCACTGAGAAAATAACTTTTTTGTTTTGAATACCTGAGTGATATAACAGGTGCCAAACATCTCAGGATCATGTGGGGAGTTCAATTAAGATGTTTCCATAGTGTTTGCAGTAAGTACCTTTGAGTAAAATTGAAATGTATACTTCATTCAATGCTAAATGACAGTATGCTTTGAGAAATCAACTTTATTGGTATGAATTCCTGAGTGATATAACAGGTGTCATACATCTCAGGATGATGTGGGGAGTTCTATTAAGATGTTTCCATAAGGTTCGCATTCAATACCTTAGACTAAAATTAAAGTATATACTTTTTCTCCCAAAGTAATGCATTCACAGAGAAATCAACTTTTTTGTCTTGAACACCTGAGTGATATAACAGGTTTCAAACATCCCAGGATCATGTGGGGAGATATATTCAGATGTTTCCATAAGGTTTGCAGTCAGTACCTTTGAGTAAAATTGAAATGTATACTTCATTCAATGCTAAAGCACTGGATGCACTGAGAAATCAAATTTTTTGTCTTGTATGCCTGAGTGATATAACAGGATTCGAACATCTGAGGATCATGTGGGGAGTTATAGTAAAATGTTTCCATAAGGTTTGCATTCAGTACTTCAGAGTAAAATGGAAGTATATTCTTTTAGTGCCAAAGCACTGCCTTCACTGAGATATCAACTTTTTTGTCTTGAATACCTGAGTGATATAATAGGTTTCAAACGTCCCAGGATCATGTGGGGAGTTATATTCAGATGTTTGCATAAGGTTTGCAGTCAGTACCTTTGAGTAAAATTGAAATGTGCACTTCATTCAATGCTAAAGCACTCTAAGCTTTGAGAAATCAACTTTTTTCTCTTGAACTCTTGAGTGTTATAACAGGTGTCAAACATCTCAAGATCATGTGGGGAATGATATTAAGATGTTTCCATAAGGTTTGCATTCAGTACTTTAGAGTAAAATTGAAGAATGTACTTTTAGTTCCAAAGCACGGCTTTCACTGAGAAATCAACTTTTTTGCCTTGTATACCTGAGTGATATAAGAGGTGTCAAATATCCCAGGATCCTGTGGGGAGCGATATTCACATGTTTGCATAAGGTTTGCAGTCAGTACCTTTGAGTAAAATTGAAATGTATACTTCATTCAATGCTAAAGCACTGTATGCTTTGAGAAATCAACTTTTTTGTCTTGAATACCTGAGTGATATAAGAGGTGTCAAACATTTCAGGATCATGTGGGGAGTTCTATTAAAATGTTTCCATAATGCTTGCAGTAAGTACCTTTGAGTAAAATTGAAATGTATACTTCATTCAATGCTAAAGCACTGCATGCTTTGAGAAATCAACTTTTTTGTCTTGAATACCTGAGTGATATAAGAGGTGTCAAACAACTCAGGATCATGTGGGGAATTACAGTAAAATGTTTCCATAAGGTATGCATTCAGTGCTTTAGAGTAAAATGGAAGTATATACTTCTAGTGCAAAGCCTGCATTTACTGAGAAATCAACTTTTTTGTCTTGAATACCCTAGAGATATACAGGTTACAAACATCCGATGATCATGTGGGGAGTTGTATTAAGATGCTTCCACAAGGTTTGCATTGAGTACTTTAGATTAAAATTAAAGTATATACTTTTAGTCCAAACCACTGCATTCACTGAGGAAATAACTTTTTTGTTTTGAATACCTGAGTGATATAACAGGTGTCAAACATCTCAGGATTATGTGGGGAGTTCTATTAAGATGTTTCCATAGTGTTTGCAGTAAGTACCTTTGAGTAAAATTGAAATGCATACTTCATTCAATGCTAAAGCACTGTATGCTTTGAGAAATCAACTTTTTTCTCTTGAACTCCTGAGTGATATAACAGGTGTCAAACATATCAGGATCATGTGGGGAATGATATTATGATGTTTCCATAAGGTTTGCATTCAGTACTTTAGAGTAAAATTGAAGTATATACTTTTAGTTCCAAAGCACGGCTTTCACTGAGAAATCAACTTTTTTGCCTTGTATGCCTGAGTGATATAAGAGGTGTCAAACATTTCAGGATCATGTGGGGAGTTCTATTAAAATGTTTCCATAATGTTTGCAGTAAGTACCTTTGAGTAAAATTGAAATGTATACTTCATTCAATGCTAAAGGACTGTATGCTTTGAGAAATGAACTTTTTTGTCTTGAACACCTGAGTGATATAACCGGTGTCAAACATCTCAAGATCATGTGGGGAGTTATATTAAGATGTTTGCATAAGGTTTACATTCAGTACTTTAGAGTAAATTGGAAGTATATACTTTTAGTACAAAGCCTGCATTCACTGAGAAATCAACTTTTTTGTCTTGAATACCTGAGTGATATACAGGTTTCAAAGATCCCAAGATCATGTGGGGAGATAAATTCAGATGTTTCCATACGGTTTGCAGTCAGTACCTTTAAGTAAAATTGAAATGTATACTTCTTTCAATGCTAAAGCAAAGTGTGCACTGAGAAATCAACTTTTTTGTTTTGAATACCTGAGTGATATAACAGGTGCCAAACATCTCAGGATCATGTGGGGAGTTCAATTAAGATGTTTCCATAGTGTTTGCAGTAAGTACCTTTGAGTAAAATTGAAATGTATACTTCATTCAATGCTAAATGACAGTATGCTTTGAGAAATCAACTTTATTGGTATGAATTCCTGAGTGATATAACAGGTGTCATACATCTCAGGATGATGTGGGGAGTTCTATTAAGATGTTTCCATAAGGTTCGCATTCAATACCTTAGACTAAAATTAAAGTATATACTTTTTCTCCCAAAGTAATGCATTCACAGAGAAATCAACTTTTTTGTCTTGAACACCTGAGTGATATAACAGGTTTCAAACATCCCAGGATCATGTGGGGAGTTGTATTAAGATGTTTCCACAAGGTTTGCTTTGAGTACTTTAGATTAAAATTAAAGTATATACTTTTAGTGCAAAGCACTGCATTCACTGAGAAAATAACTTTTTTGTTTTGAATACCTGAGTGATATAACAGGTGCCAAACATCTCAGGATCATGTGGGGAGTTCAATTAAGATGTTTCCATAGTGTTTGCAGTAAGTACCTTTGAGTAAAATTGAAATGTATACTTCATTCAATGCTAAATGACAGTATGCTTTGAGAAATCAACTTTATTGGTATGAATTCCTGAGTGATATAACAGGTGTCATACATCTCAGGATGATGTGGGGAGTTCTATTAAGATGTTTCCATAAGGTTCGCATTCAATACCTTAGACTAAAATTAAAGTATATACTTTTTCTCCCAAAGTAATGCATTCACAGAGAAATCAACTTTTTTGTCTTGAACACCTGAGTGATATAACAGGTTTCAAACATCCCAGGATCATGTGGGGAGATATATTCAGATGTTTCCATAAGGTTTGCAGTCAGTACCTTTGAGTAAAATTGAAATGTATACTTCATTCAATGCTAAAGCACTGGATGCACTGAGAAATCAAATTTTTTGTCTTGTATGCCTGAGTGATATAACAGGATTCGAACATCTGAGGATCATGTGGGGAGTTATAGTAAAATGTTTCCATAAGGTTTGCATTCAGTACTTCAGAGTAAAATGGAAGTATATTCTTTTAGTGCCAAAGCACTGCCTTCACTGAGATATCAACTTTTTTGTCTTGAATACCTGAGTGATATAATAGGTTTCAAACGTCCCAGGATCATGTGGGGAGTTATATTCAGATGTTTGCATAAGGTTTGCAGTCAGTACCTTTGAGTAAAATTGAAATGTGCACTTCATTCAATGCTAAAGCACTCTAAGCTTTGAGAAATCAACTTTTTTCTCTTGAACTCTTGAGTGTTATAACAGGTGTCAAACATCTCAAGATCATGTGGGGAATGATATTAAGATGTTTCCATAAGGTTTGCATTCAGTACTTTAGAGTAAAATTGAAGAATGTACTTTTAGTTCCAAAGCACGGCTTTCACTGAGAAATCAACTTTTTTGCCTTGTATACCTGAGTGATATAAGAGGTGTCAAATATCCCAGGATCCTGTGGGGAGCTATATTCACATGTTTGCATAAGGTTTGCAGTCAGTACCTTTGAGTAAAATTGAAATGTATACTTCATTCAATGCTAAAGCACTGTATGCTTTGAGAAATCAACTTTTTTGTCTTGAATACCTGAGTGATATAAGAGGTGTCAAACATTTCAGGATCATGTGGGGAGTTCTATTAAAATGTTTCCATAATGCTTGCAGTAAGTACCTTTGAGTAAAATTGAAATGTATACTTCATTCAATGCTAAAGCACTGCATGCTTTGAGAAATCAACTTTTTTGTCTTGAATACCTGAGTGATATAAGAGGTGTCAAACAACTCAGGATCATGTGGGGAATTACAGTAAAATGTTTCCATAAGGTATGCATTCAGTGCTTTAGAGTAAAATGGAAGTATATACTTCTAGTGCAAAGCCTGCATTTACTGAGAAATCAACTTTTTTGTCTTGAATACCCTAGAGATATACAGGTTACAAACATCCGATGATCATGTGGGGAGTTGTATTAAGATGCTTCCACAAGGTTTGCATTGAGTACTTTAGATTAAAATTAAAGTATATACTTTTAGTCCAAACCACTGCATTCACTGAGGAAATAACTTTTTTGTTTTGAATACCTGAGTGATATAACAGGTGTCAAACATCTCAGGATTATGTGGGGAGTTCTATTAAGATGTTTCCATAGTGTTTGCAGTAAGTACCTTTGAGTAAAATTGAAATGCATACTTCATTCAATGCTAAAGCACTGTATGCTTTGAGAAATCAACTTTTTTCTCTTGAACTCCTGAGTGATATAACAGGTGTCAAACATATCAGGATCATGTGGGGAATGATATTATGATGTTTCCATAAGGTTTGCATTCAGTACTTTAGAGTAAAATTGAAGCATATACTTTTAGTTCCAAAGCACGGCTTTCACTGAGAAATCAACTTTTTTGCCTTGTATGCCTGAGTGATATAAGAGGTGTCAAACATTTCAGGATCATGTGGGGAGTTCTATTAAAATGTTTCCATAATGTTTGCAGTAAGTACCTTTGAGTAAAATTGAAATGTATACTTCATTCAATGCTAAAGGACTGTATGCTTTGAGAAATGAACTTTTTTGTCTTGAACACCTGAGTGATATAACCGGTGTCAAACATCTCAAGATCATGTGGGGAGTTATATTAAGATGTTTGCATAAGGTTTACATTCAGTACTTTAGAGTAAATTGGAAGTATATACTTTTAGTACAAAGCCTGCATTCACTGAGAAATCAACTTTTTTGTCTTGAATACCTGAGTGATATACAGGTTTCAAAGATCCCAAGATCATGTGGGGAGATAAATTCAGATGTTTCCATACGGTTTGCAGTCAGTACCTTTAAGTAAAATTGAAATGTATACTTCTTTCAATGCTAAAGCAAAGTGTGCACTGAGAAATCAACTTTTTTGTTTTGAATACCTGAGTGATATAACAGGTGCCAAACATCTCAGGATCATGTGGGGAGTTCAATTAAGATGTTTCCATAGTGTTTGCAGTAAGTACCTTTGAGTAAAATTGAAATGTATACTTCATTCAATGCTAAATGACAGTATGCTTTGAGAAATCAACTTTATTGGTATGAATTCCTGAGTGATATAACAGGTGTCATACATCTCAGGATGATGTGGGGAGTTCTATTAAGATGTTTCCATAAGGTTCGCATTCAATACCTTAGACTAAAATTAAAGTATATACTTTTTCTCCCAAAGTAATGCATTCACAGAGAAATCAACTTTTTTGTCTTGAACACCTGAGTGATATAACAGGTTTCAAACATCCCAGGATCATGTGGGGAGTTGTATTAAGATGTTTCCACAAGGTTTGCTTTGAGTACTTTAGATTAAAATTAAAGTATATACTTTTAGTGCAAAGCACTGCATTCACTGAGAAAATAACTTTTTTGTTTTGAATACCTGAGTGATATAACAGGTGCCAAACATCTCAGGATCATGTGGGGAGTTCAATTAAGATGTTTCCATAGTGTTTGCAGTAAGTACCTTTGAGTAAAATTGAAATGTATACTTCATTCAATGCTAAATGACAGTATGCTTTGAGAAATCAACTTTATTGGTATGAATTCCTGAGTGATATAACAGGTGTCATACATCTCAGGATGATGTGGGGAGTTCTATTAAGATGTTTCCATAAGGTTCGCATTCAATACCTTAGACTAAAATTAAAGTATATACTTTTTCTCCCAAAGTAATGCATTCACAGAGAAATCAACTTTTTTGTCTTGAACACCTGAGTGATATAACAGGTTTCAAACATCCCAGGATCATGTGGGGAGATATATTCAGATGTTTCCATAAGGTTTGCAGTCAGTACCTTTGAGTAAAATTGAAATGTATACTTCATTCAATGCTAAAGCACTGGATGCACTGAGAAATCAAATTTTTTGTCTTGTATGCCTGAGTGATATAACAGGATTCGAACATCTGAGGATCATGTGGGGAGTTATAGTAAAATGTTTCCATAAGGTTTGCATTCAGTACTTCAGAGTAAAATGGAAGTATATTCTTTTAGTGCCAAAGCACTGCCTTCACTGAGATATCAACTTTTTTGTCTTGAATACCTGAGTGATATAATAGGTTTCAAACGTCCCAGGATCATGTGGGGAGTTATATTCAGATGTTTGCATAAGGTTTGCAGTCAGTACCTTTGAGTAAAATTGAAATGTGCACTTCATTCAATGCTAAAGCACTCTAAGCTTTGAGAAATCAACTTTTTTCTCTTGAACTCTTGAGTGTTATAACAGGTGTCAAACATCTCAAGATCATGTGGGGAATGATATTAAGATGTTTCCATAAGGTTTGCATTCAGTACTTTAGAGTAAAATTGAAGAATGTACTTTTAGTTCCAAAGCACGGCTTTCACTGAGAAATCAACTTTTTTGCCTTGTATACCTGAGTGATATAAGAGGTGTCAAATATCCCAGGATCCTGTGGGGAGCTATATTCACATGTTTGCATAAGGTTTGCAGTCAGTACCTTTGAGTAAAATTGAAATGTATACTTCATTCAATGCTAAAGCACTGTATGCTTTGAGAAATCAACTTTTTTGTCTTGAATACCTGAGTGATATAAGAGGTGTCAAACATTTCAGGATCATGTGGGGAGTTCTATTAAAATGTTTCCATAATGCTTGCAGTAAGTACCTTTGAGTAAAATTGAAATGTATACTTCATTCAATGCTAAAGCACTGCATGCTTTGAGAAATCAACTTTTTTGTCTTGAATACCTGAGTGATATAAGAGGTGTCAAACAACTCAGGATCATGTGGGGAATTACAGTAAAATGTTTCCATAAGGTATGCATTCAGTGCTTTAGAGTAAAATGGAAGTATATACTTCTAGTGCAAAGCCTGCATTTACTGAGAAATCAACTTTTTTGTCTTGAATACCCTAGAGATATACAGGTTACAAACATCCGATGATCATGTGGGGAGTTGTATTAAGATGCTTCCACAAGGTTTGCATTGAGTACTTTAGATTAAAATTAAAGTATATACTTTTAGTCCAAACCACTGCATTCACTGAGGAAATAACTTTTTTGTTTTGAATACCTGAGTGATATAACAGGTGTCAAACATCTCAGGATTATGTGGGGAGTTCTATTAAGATGTTTCCATAGTGTTTGCAGTAAGTACCTTTGAGTAAAATTGAAATGCATACTTCATTCAATGCTAAAGCACTGTATGCTTTGAGAAATCAACTTTTTTCTCTTGAACTCCTGAGTGATATAACAGGTGTCAAACATATCAGGATCATGTGGGGAATGATATTATGATGTTTCCATAAGGTTTGCATTCAGTACTTTAGAGTAAAATTGAAGCATATACTTTTAGTTCCAAAGCACGGCTTTCACTGAGAAATCAACTTTTTTGCCTTGTATGCCTGAGTGATATAAGAGGTGTCAAACATTTCAGGATCATGTGGGGAGTTCTATTAAAATGTTTCCATAATGTTTGCAGTAAGTACCTTTGAGTAAAATTGAAATGTATACTTCATTCAATGCTAAAGGACTGTATGCTTTGAGAAATGAACTTTTTTGTCTTGAACACCTGAGTGATATAACCGGTGTCAAACATCTCAAGATCATGTGGGGAGTTATATTAAGATGTTTGCATAAGGTTTACATTCAGTACTTTAGAGTAAATTGGAAGTATATACTTTTAGTACAAAGCCTGCATTCACTGAGAAATCAACTTTTTTGTCTTGAATACCTGAGTGATATACAGGTTTCAAAGATCCCAAGATCATGTGGGGAGATAAATTCAGATGTTTCCATACGGTTTGCAGTCAGTACCTTTAAGTAAAATTGAAATGTATACTTCTTTCAATGCTAAAGCAAAGTGTGCACTGAGAAATCAACTTTTTTGTTTTGAATACCTGAGTGATATAACAGGTGCCAAACATCTCAGGATCATGTGGGGAGTTCAATTAAGATGTTTCCATAGTGTTTGCAGTAAGTACCTTTGAGTAAAATTGAAATGTATACTTCATTCAATGCTAAATGACAGTATGCTTTGAGAAATCAACTTTATTGGTATGAATTCCTGAGTGATATAACAGGTGTCATACATCTCAGGATGATGTGGGGAGTTCTATTAAGATGTTTCCATAAGGTTCGCATTCAATACCTTAGACTAAAATTAAAGTATATACTTTTTCTCCCAAAGTAATGCATTCACAGAGAAATCAACTTTTTTGTCTTGAACACCTGAGTGATATAACAGGTTTCAAACATCCCAGGATCATGTGGGGAGTTGTATTAAGATGTTTCCACAAGGTTTGCTTTGAGTACTTTAGATTAAAATTAAAGTATATACTTTTAGTGCAAAGCACTGCATTCACTGAGAAAATAACTTTTTTGTTTTGAATACCTGAGTGATATAACAGGTGCCAAACATCTCAGGATCATGTGGGGAGTTCAATTAAGATGTTTCCATAGTGTTTGCAGTAAGTACCTTTGAGTAAAATTGAAATGTATACTTCATTCAATGCTAAATGACAGTATGCTTTGAGAAATCAACTTTATTGGTATGAATTCCTGAGTGATATAACAGGTGTCATACATCTCAGGATGATGTGGGGAGTTCTATTAAGATGTTTCCATAAGGTTCGCATTCAATACCTTAGACTAAAATTAAAGTATATACTTTTTCTCCCAAAGTAATGCATTCACAGAGAAATCAACTTTTTTGTCTTGAACACCTGAGTGATATAACAGGTTTCAAACATCCCAGGATCATGTGGGGAGATATATTCAGATGTTTCCATAAGGTTTGCAGTCAGTACCTTTGAGTAAAATTGAAATGTATACTTCATTCAATGCTAAAGCACTGGATGCACTGAGAAATCAAATTTTTTGTCTTGTATGCCTGAGTGATATAACAGGATTCGAACATCTGAGGATCATGTGGGGAGTTATAGTAAAATGTTTCCATAAGGTTTGCATTCAGTACTTCAGAGTAAAATGGAAGTATATTCTTTTAGTGCCAAAGCACTGCCTTCACTGAGATATCAACTTTTTTGTCTTGAATACCTGAGTGATATAATAGGTTTCAAACGTCCCAGGATCATGTGGGGAGTTATATTCAGATGTTTGCATAAGGTTTGCAGTCAGTACCTTTGAGTAAAATTGAAATGTGCACTTCATTCAATGCTAAAGCACTCTAAGCTTTGAGAAATCAACTTTTTTCTCTTGAACTCTTGAGTGTTATAACAGGTGTCAAACATCTCAAGATCATGTGGGGAATGATATTAAGATGTTTCCATAAGGTTTGCATTCAGTACTTTAGAGTAAAATTGAAGAATGTACTTTTAGTTCCAAAGCACGGCTTTCACTGAGAAATCAACTTTTTTGCCTTGTATACCTGAGTGATATAAGAGGTGTCAAATATCCCAGGATCCTGTGGGGAGCTATATTCACATGTTTGCATAAGGTTTGCAGTCAGTACCTTTGAGTAAAATTGAAATGTATACTTCATTCAATGCTAAAGCACTGTATGCTTTGAGAAATCAACTTTTTTGTCTTGAATACCTGAGTGATATAAGAGGTGTCAAACATTTCAGGATCATGTGGGGAGTTCTATTAAAATGTTTCCATAATGCTTGCAGTAAGTACCTTTGAGTAAAATTGAAATGTATACTTCATTCAATGCTAAAGCACTGCATGCTTTGAGAAATCAACTTTTTTGTCTTGAATACCTGAGTGATATAAGAGGTGTCAAACAACTCAGGATCATGTGGGGAATTACAGTAAAATGTTTCCATAAGGTATGCATTCAGTGCTTTAGAGTAAAATGGAAGTATATACTTCTAGTGCAAAGCCTGCATTTACTGAGAAATCAACTTTTTTGTCTTGAATACCCTAGAGATATACAGGTTACAAACATCCGATGATCATGTGGGGAGTTGTATTAAGATGCTTCCACAAGGTTTGCATTGAGTACTTTAGATTAAAATTAAAGTATATACTTTTAGTCCAAACCACTGCATTCACTGAGGAAATAACTTTTTTGTTTTGAATACCTGAGTGATATAACAGGTGTCAAACATCTCAGGATTATGTGGGGAGTTCTATTAAGATGTTTCCATAGTGTTTGCAGTAAGTACCTTTGAGTAAAATTGAAATGCATACTTCATTCAATGCTAAAGCACTGTATGCTTTGAGAAATCAACTTTTTTCTCTTGAACTCCTGAGTGATATAACAGGTGTCAAACATATCAGGATCATGTGGGGAATGATATTATGATGTTTCCATAAGGTTTGCATTCAGTACTTTAGAGTAAAATTGAAGTATATACTTTTAGTTCCAAAGCACGGCTTTCACTGAGAAATCAACTTTTTTGCCTTGTATGCCTGAGTGATATAAGAGGTGTCAAACATTTCAGGATCATGTGGGGAGTTCTATTAAAATGTTTCCATAATGTTTGCAGTAAGTACCTTTGAGTAAAATTGAAATGTATACTTCATTCAATGCTAAAGGACTGTATGCTTTGAGAAATGAACTTTTTTGTCTTGAACACCTGAGTGATATAACCGGTGTCAAACATCTCAAGATCATGTGGGGAGTTATATTAAGATGTTTGCATAAGGTTTACATTCAGTACTTTAGAGTAAATTGGAAGTATATACTTTTAGTACAAAGCCTGCATTCACTGAGAAATCAACTTTTTTGTCTTGAATACCTGAGTGATATACAGGTTTCAAAGATCCCAAGATCATGTGGGGAGATAAATTCAGATGTTTCCATACGGTTTGCAGTCAGTACCTTTAAGTAAAATTGAAATGTATACTTCTTTCAATGCTAAAGCAAAGTGTGCACTGAGAAATCAACTTTTTTGTCTAGAATACCTGAGTGATATAACAGGTGTCAAGCATCTCAGGATCATGTGGGGAGTTATATTAAGATGTTTCCATAAGGTTTGCATTCAGTACTTTAGATGACAATTGAAGTATATACTTTTGGTTCCAAACCACTGCATTCACTGAGAAATGATCTTTTTTGTCTTGAATACCTGAGTGATATAACAGGTGTCAAACATCTCAGGATCATGTGGGGAGTGATATTAAAATGTTTGCATAAGGTTTGCAGTCAGTACCATTGACTAAAATTGAAATGTATGCTTCATTCAATGCTAAAGCACTGTATGCTTTGAGAAATCAACTTTTTTGTCTTGAATACCTCAGTGATATAACAGGTGTCAAACAAGTCAGGATCATGTGGGGAGTTGCAGAAAAATGTTTCCATAAGGTTTGCATTCAGTACTTCAGAGTAAAATGGAAGTACGTGCTTTTAGTGCCAAACCACTGCATTCACTGAGATCAACTTTTTTGTCTTGAATACCTTAGTGATATAATAGGTTTCAAACATCCCAGCATCGTGTGGGGAGTTATATGCAGATGTTTGCATAAGGTTTCCAGTCAGTACCTTTGAGTTAAATTGAAATGTATACTTCATTCAATGCTAAAACACTGGATGCGCTGAGAAATCAACTTTCTTGTCTTGTATACCTGAGTGGGTATACCTTTAGTGCCAAAGCACTGCATTCACTGAGAAATCAACTTTTTTGACTTGAATACCTGAGTGATATAATAGGTTTCAAACATCCCACGATCATCTGGGGAGTTATTTTCAGATGTTTCCATAAGGTTTGCAGTCAGTACCGTTGAGTAAAATTGAAATGTATACTTCATTCAATGCTAAACGACTGTATGCTTTGAGAAATCAACTTTTTTGTCTTGAATACCGGAGTGATATAACAGGTGTAATACATCCCAGGTTCATGTGGGGAGATATATTTTCAGATGTTTCCATAAGGCTTGCAGTCAGTAACTTTGAGTAAAATTGAAATGTGTACTTCATTCAATACTAAAGCACTGTATGGTTTGAGAAATCAACTTTTTTGTCTTGAATTCCTGAGTGATATAACAGGTGTCAAACATCTCAGGATCATGTGGGGAGTTATAATAAGATGTTTGCATAAGGTTTGCATTCAGTACTTTAGAGTAAAATTGAAGTATATACTTTTTATGCCAAAGCAATGCATTCACTGACAAATCCACTTTTTTGTCTTGAATACCTGAGTGATATAACAGGTTTTAAACATCCCAGGATCATGTGGAGAGTTATATTCAGATGTTTCCATAAGGTTTGCAGTCAGTACCGTTGAGTAAAATTGAAATGTATACTTCATTCAATGCTAAAGCACTGTATGCTTTGAGAAAGCAACTTTTTTGTCTTGAATACCTCAGTGATATAATAGGAGTCAAACAACTCAGGTTCATGTGGGGAATCATATTAACATGTTTCCATAAGGTTTGCATTCAGTACTATAGAGTAAAATTGAAGTATATTCTATTACTTCCGAAGCACTGTTTTCACTGAGAAATCAACTTCTTTGTCTTGAATACCTGATGATATAATAGGTGTCAAATATCCCAGGATCATGTGGGGAGTGATATTCAGATATTTGCATAAGGTTTCCAGTCAGTACCTTTGAGTAAAATTGAAATGTATACTTCATTCAATGCTAATGCACTGGATGCACTGAGAAATCAACTTTTTTGTCTTGTATGCCAGAGTGATATAACAGGATTCGAACATCTGAGGATAATGTTTGGAGTTATAGTAAAATGTTTCCATAAGGTTTGCATTCAGTACTTCAGAGAAAAATAGAAGTATATACTTTTAGTGCCAAAGCACTGCATTCACTGAGATATCAACTTTTTTGTCTTGAATAGCTGAGTGATATAATAGGGTTCAAACATCCCAGGATCATGTGGGGAGTTATATTCAGATGTTTGCATAAGGTTTGCAGTCAGTACCTTTTAGTAAAATTGAAATGTGCACTTCATTCAATGCTAAAGCACTGTATGCTTTGAGAAATCAACTTTTTTCTCTTGAACTCCTGAGTGATATAACAGGTGTCAAACATCTGAAGATCATGTGCGGAATGATATTAAGATGTTTCCATAAGGTTTGCATTCAGTACTTTAGAGTAAAATTGAAGAATATACTTTTAGTTCCAAAGCACGGCTTTCACTGAGAAATCAACTTTTTTGCCTTGTATACCTGAGTGATATAAGAGGTGTCAAATATCCCAGGATCATTTGGGGAGTTATATTCACATGTTTGCATAAGGTTTTCAGTCAGTACCTTTGAGTAAAATTGAAATGTATACTTCATTCAATGATAAAGCACTGTATGCTTTGAGAAATCAACTTTTTTGTCTTGAATTCCTGAGTGATATACCAGGTGTCAAACATCTCAGGATCATATGGGGAGTTATATTCACATGTTTGCATAAGGTTTGCAGTCAGTACCTTTGAGTAAAATTGAAATGTTTACTTCATTCAATGCTAAAGCACAGTATGCTTTGAGAAATGAACTTTTTTGTCATGAACACCTAAGTGATATAACCGGTGTCAAACATCTCAAGATCATGTGGGGAGTTATATTAAGATGTTTGCATAAGGTTTACATTCAGTACTTTAGAGTAAATTGGAAGTATATACTTTTAGTGCAAAGCCTGCATTCACTGAGAAATCAACTTTTTATCTTGAATACCTGAGTTATATAACAGGTGCGAAACATCTCAGGATCATGTGGGGAGTTCTATTAAGATGTTTCCATAACGTTTGCAGTAAGTACCTTTGAGTAAAATTGCAATGTATACTTCATTCAATGCTAAACGACTGTATGCTTTGAGAAATCAACTTTTTTGTCTTGAATACCTGAGTGATATAACAGGTGTCAAGCATCTCAGGATCATGTGGGGAGTTATATTAAGATGTTTCCATAAGGTTTGCATTCAGTACTTTAGATGACAATTGAAGTATATACTTTTGGTTCCAAACCACTGCATTCACTGAGAAATGATCTTTTTTGTCTTGAATACCTGAGTGATATAACAGGTGTCAAACATCTCAGGATCATGTGGGGAGTGATATTAAAATGTTTGCATAAGGTTTGCAGTCAGTACCATTGACTAAAATTGAAATGTATGCTTCATTCAATGCTAAAGCACTGTATGCTTTGAGAAATCAACTTTTTTGTCTTGAATACCTCAGTGATATAACAGGTGTCAAACAAGTCAGGATCATGTGGGGAGTTGCAGAAAAATGTTTCCATAAGGTTTGCATTCAGTACTTCAGAGTAAAATGGAAGTACGTGCTTTTAGTGCCAAAGCACTGCATTCACTGAGATCAACTTTTTTGTCTTGAATACCTTAGTGATATAATAGGTTTCAAACATCCCAGCATCGTGTGGGGAGTTATATGCAGATGTTTGCATAAGGTTTCCAGTCAGTACCTTTGAGTTAAATTGAAATGTATACTTCATTCAATGCTAAAACACTGGATGCGCTGAGAAATCAACTTTCTTGTCTTGTATACCTGAGTGGGTATACTTTTAGTGCCAAAGCACTGCATTCACTGAGAAATCAACTTTTTTGACTTGAATACCTGAGTGATATAATAGGTTTCAAACATCCCACGATCATCTGGGGAGTTATTTTCAGATGTTTCCATAAGGTTTGCAGTCAGTACCGTTGAGTAAAATTGAAATGTATACTTCATTCAATGCTAAACGACTGTATGCTTTGAGAAATCAACTTTTTTGTCTTGAATACCGGAGTGATATAACAGGTGTAATACATCCCAGGTTCATGTGGGGAGATATATTTTCAGATGTTTCCATAAGGCTTGCAGTCAGTAACTTTGAGTAAAATTGAAATGTGTACTTCATTCAATACTAAAGCACTGTATGGTTTGAGAAATCAACTTTTTTGTCTTGAATTCCTGAGTGATATAACAGGTGTCAAACATCTCAGGATCATGTGGGGAGTTATAATAAGATGTTTGCATAAGGTTTGCATTCAGTACTTTAGAGTAAAATTGAAGTATATACTTTTTATGCCAAAGCAATGCATTCACTGACAAATCCACTTTTTTGTCTTGAATACCTGAGTGATATAACAGGTTTTAAACATCCCAGGATCATGTGGAGAGTTATATTCAGATGTTTCCATAAGGTTTGCAGTCAGTACCGTTGAGTAAAATTGAAATGTATACTTCATTCAATGCTAAAGCACTGTATGCTTTGAGAAAGCAACTTTTTTGTCTTGAATACCTCAGTGATATAATAGGAGTCAAACAACTCAGGTTCATGTGGGGAATCATATTAACATGTTTCCATAAGGTTTGCATTCAGTACTATAGAGTAAAATTGAAGTATATTCTATTACTTCCGAAGCACTGTTTTCACTGAGAAATCAACTTCTTTGTCTTGAATACCTGATGATATAATAGGTGTCAAATATCCCAGGATCATGTGGGGAGTGATATTCAGATGTTTGCATAAGGTTTCCAGTCAGTACCTTTGAGTAAAATTGAAATGTATACTTCATTCAATGCTAATGCACTGGATGCACTGAGAAATCAACTTTTTTGTCTTGTATCCCAGAGTGATATAACAGGATTCGAACATCTGAGGATAATGTTTGGAGTTATAGTAAAATGTTTCCATAAGGTTTGCATTCAGTACTTCAGAGAAAAATAGAAGTATATACTTTTAGTGCCAAAGCACTGCATTCACTGAGATATCAACTTTTTTGTCTTGAATACCTGAGTGATATAATAGGGTTCAAACATCCCAGGATCATGTGGGGAGTTATATTCAGATGTTTGCATAAGGTTTGCAGTCAGTACCTTTGAGTAAAATTGAAATGTGCACTTCATTCAATGCTAAAGCACTGTAAGCTTTGAGAAATCAACTTTTTTCTCTTGAACTCCTGAGTGATATAACAGGTGTCAAACATCTGAAGATCATGTGCGGAATGATATTAAGATGTTTCCATAAGGTTTGCATTCAGTACTTTAGAGTAAAATTGAAGAATATACTTTTAGTTCCAAAGCACGGCTTTCACTGAGAAATCAACTTTTTTGCCTTGTATACCTGAGTGATATAAGAGGTGTCAAATATCCCAGGATCATTTGGGGAGTTATATTCACATGTTTGCATAAGGTTTTCAGTCAGTACCTTTGAGTAAAATTGAAATGTATACTTCATTCAATGATAAAGCACTGTATGCTTTGAGAAATCAACTTTTTTGTCTTGAATACCTGAGTGATATAAGAGGTGTCAAACATTTCAGGATCATGTGGGGAGTTCTATTAAAATGTTTCCATAATGTTTGCAGTAAGTACCTTTGAGTAAAATTGAAATGTATACTTCATTCAATGCTAAAGGACTGTATGCTTTGAGAAATGAACTTTTTAGTCTTGAACACCTGAGTGATATAACCGGTGTCAAACATCTCAAGATCATGTGGGGAGTTATATTAAGATGTTTACATACGGTTTGCATTCAGTACTTTAGAGTAAATTGGAAGTATATACTTTTAGTGCAAAGCCTGCATTCACTGAGAAATCAACTTTTTGTCTTGAATACCTGAGTGATATAACAGGTGCGAAACATCTCAGGATCATGTGGGGAGTTCTATTAAGATGTTTCCATAGCGTTTGCAGAAAGTGCCTTTGAGTAAAATTGCAATGTATACTTCATTCAATGCTAAACGACTGTATGCTTTGAGAAATCAACTTTTTTGTCTTGAATTCCTGAGTGATATACCAGGTGTCAAACATCTCAGGATCATATGGGGAGTTATATTCACATGTTTGCATAAGGTTTGCAGTCAGTACCTTTGAGTAAAATTGAAATGTTTACTTCATTCAATGCTAAAGCACAGTATGCTTTGAGAAATGAACTTTTTTGTCATGAACACCTAAGTGATATAACCGGTGTCAAACATCTCAAGATCATGTGGGGAGTTATATTAAGATGTTTGCATAAGGTTTACATTCAGTACTTTAGAGTAAATTGGAAGTATATACTTTTAGTGCAAAGCCTGCATTCACTGAGAAATCAACTTTTTATCTTGAATACCTGAGTTATATAACAGGTGCGAAACATCTCAGGATCATGTGGGGAGTTCTATTAAGATGTTTCCATAACGTTTGCAGTAAGTACCTTTGAGTAAAATTGCAATGTATACTTCATTCAATGCTAAACGACTGTATGCTTTGAGAAATCAACTTTTTTGTCTTGAATACCTGAGTGATATAACAGGTGTCAAGCATCTCAGGATCATGTGGGGAGTTATATTAAGATGTTTCCATAAGGTTTGCATTCAGTACTTTAGATGACAATTGAAGTATATACTTTTGGTTCCAAACCACTGCATTCACTGAGAAATGATCTTTTTTGTCTTGAATACCTGAGTGATATAACAGGTGTCAAACATCTCAGGATCATGTGGGGAGTGATATTAAAATGTTTGCATAAGGTTTGCAGTCAGTACCATTGACTAAAATTGAAATGTATGCTTCATTCAATGCTAAAGCACTGTATGCTTTGAGAAATCAACTTTTTTGTCTTGAATACCTCAGTGATATAACAGGTGTCAAACAAGTCAGGATCATGTGGGGAGTTGCAGAAAAATGTTTCCATAAGGTTTGCATTCAGTACTTCAGAGTAAAATGGAAGTACGTGCTTTTAGTGCCAAAGCACTGCATTCACTGAGATCAACTTTTTTGACTTGAATACCTGAGTGATATAATAGGTTTCAAACATCCCACGATCATCTGGGGAGTTATTTTCAGATGTTTCCATAAGGTTTGCAGTCAGTACCGTTGAGTAAAATTGAAATGTATACTTCATTCAATGCTAAACGACTGTATGCTTTGAGAAATCAACTTTTTTGTCTTGAATACCGGAGTGATATAACAGGTGTAATACATCCCAGGATCATGTGGGGAGATATATTTTCAGATGTTTCCATAAGGCTTGCAGTCAGTAACTTTGAGTAAAATTGAAATGTGTACTTCATTCAATACTAAAGCACTGTATGGTTTGAGAAATCAACTTTTTTGTCTTGAATTCCTGAGTGATATAACAGGTGTCAAACATCTCAGGATCATGTGGGGAGTTATAATAAGATGTTTGCATAAGGTTTGCATTCAGTACTTTAGAGTAAAATTGAAGTATATACTTTTTATGCCAAAGCAATGCATTCACTGACAAATCCACTTTTTTGTCTTGAATACCTGAGTGATATAACAGGTTTTAAACATCCCAGGATCATGTGGAGAGTTATATTCAGATGTTTCCATAAGGTTTGCAGTCAGTACCGTTGAGTAAAATTGAAATGTATACTTCATTCAATGCTAAAGCACTGTATGCTTTGAGAAAGCAACTTTTTTGTCTTGAATACCTCAGTGATATAATAGGAGTCAAACAACTCAGGTTCATGTGGGGAATCATATTAACATGTTTCCATAAGGTTTGCATTCAGTACTATAGAGTAAAATTGAAGTATATTCTATTACTTCCGAAGCACTGTTTTCACTGAGAAATCAACTTCTTTGTCTTGAATACCTGATGATATAATAGGTGTCAAATATCCCAGGATCATGTGGGGAGTGATATTCAGATGTTTGCATAAGGTTTCCAGTCAGTACCTTTGAGTAAAATTGAAATGTATACTTCATTCAATGCTAATGCACTGGATGCACTGAGAAATCAACTTTTTTGTCTTGTATCCCAGAGTGATATAACAGGATTCGAACATCTGAGGATAATGTTTGGAGTTATAGTAAAATGTTTCCATAAGGTTTGCATTCAGTACTTCAGAGAAAAATAGAAGTATATACTTTTAGTGCCAAAGCACTGCATTCACTGAGATATCAACTTTTTTGTCTTGAATACCTGAGTGATATAATAGGGTTCAAACATCCCAGGATCATGTGGGGAGTTATATTCAGATGTTTGCATAAGGTTTGCAGTCAGTACCTTTGAGTAAAATTGAAATGTGCACTTCATTCAATGCTAAAGCACTGTAAGCTTTGAGAAATCAACTTTTTTCTCTTGAACTCCTGAGTGATATAACAGGTGTCAAACATCTGAAGATCATGTGCGGAATGATATTAAGATGTTTCCATAAGGTTTGCATTCAGTACTTTAGAGTAAAATTGAAGAATATACTTTTAGTTCCAAAGCACGGCTTTCACTGAGAAATCAACTTTTTTGCCTTGTATACCTGAGTGATATAAGAGGTGTCAAATATCCCAGGATCATTTGGGGAGTTATATTCACATGTTTGCATAAGGTTTTCAGTCAGTACCTTTGAGTAAAATTGAAATGTATACTTCATTCAATGATAAAGCACTGTATGCTTTGAGAAATCAACTTTTTTGTCTTGAACACCTGAGTGATATAAGAGGTGTCAAACATTTCAGGATCATGTGGGGAGTTCTATTAAAATGTTTCCATAATGTTTGCAGTAAGTACCTTTGAGTAAAATTGAAATGTATACTTCATTCAATGCTAAAGGACTGTATGCTTTGAGAAATGAACTTTTTAGTCTTGAACACCTGAGTGATATAACCGGTGTCAAACATCTCAAGATCATGTGGGGAGTTATATTAAGATGTTTACATACGGTTTGCATTCAGTACTTTAGAGTAAATTGGAAGTATATACTTTTAGTGCAAAGCCTGCATTCACTGAGAAATCAACTTTTTGTCTTGAATACCTGAGTGATATAACAGGTGCGAAACATCTCAGGATCATGTGGGGAGTTCTATTAAGATGTTTCCATAGCGTTTGCAGAAAGTGCCTTTGAGTAAAATTGCAATGTATACTTCATTCAATGCTAAACGACTGTATGCTTTGAGAAATCAACTTTTTTGTCTTGAATTCCTGAGTGATATACCAGGTGTCAAACATCTCAGGATCATATGGGGAGTTATATTCACATGTTTGCATAAGGTTTGCAGTCAGTACCTTTGAGTAAAATTGAAATGTTTACTTCATTCAATGCTAAAGCACAGTATGCTTTGAGAAATGAACTTTTTTGTCATGAACACCTAAGTGATATAACCGGTGTCAAACATCTCAAGATCATGTGGGGAGTTATATTAAGATGTTTGCATAAGGTTTACATTCAGTACTTTAGAGTAAATTGGAAGTATATACTTTTAGTGCAAAGCCTGCATTCACTGAGAAATCAACTTTTTATCTTGAATACCTGAGTTATATAACAGGTGCGAAACATCTCAGGATCATGTGGGGAGTTCTATTAAGATGTTTCCATAACGTTTGCAGTAAGTACCTTTGAGTAAAATTGCAATGTATACTTCATTCAATGCTAAACGACTGTATGCTTTGAGAAATCAACTTTTTTGTCTTGAATACCTGAGTGATATAACAGGTGTCAAGCATCTCAGGATCATGTGGGGAGTTATATTAAGATGTTTCCATAAGGTTTGCATTCAGTACTTTAGATGACAATTGAAGTATATACTTTTGGTTCCAAACCACTGCATTCACTGAGAAATGATCTTTTTTGTCTTGAATACCTGAGTGATATAACAGGTGTCAAACATCTCAGGATCATGTGGGGAGTGATATTAAAATGTTTGCATAAGGTTTGCAGTCAGTACCATTGACTAAAATTGAAATGTATGCTTCATTCAATGCTAAAGCACTGTATGCTTTGAGAAATCAACTTTTTTGTCTTGAATACCTCAGTGATATAACAGGTGTCAAACAAGTCAGGATCATGTGGGGAGTTGCAGAAAAATGTTTCCATAAGGTTTGCATTCAGTACTTCAGAGTAAAATGGAAGTACGTGCTTTTAGTGCCAAAGCACTGCATTCACTGAGATCAACTTTTTTGTCTTGAATACCTTAGTGATATAATAGGTTTCAAACATCCCAGCATCGTGTGGGGAGTTATATGCAGCTGTTTGCATAAGGTTTCCAGTCAGTACCTTTGAGTTAAATTGAAATGTATACTTCATTCAATGCTAAAACACTGGATGCGCTGAGAAATCAACTTTCTTGTCTTGTATACCTGAGTGGGTATACTTTTAGTGCCAAAGCACTGCATTCACTGAGAAATCAACTTTTTTGACTTGAATACCTGAGTGATATAATAGGTTTCAAACATCCCACGATCATCTGGGGAGTTATTTTCAGATGTTTCCATAAGGTTTGCAGTCAGTACCGTTGAGTAAAATTGAAATGTATACTTCATTCAATGCTAAACGACTGTATGCTTTGAGAAATCAACTTTTTTGTCTTGAATACCGGAGTGATATAACAGGTGTAATACATCCAGGATCATGTGGGGAGATATATTTTCAGATGTTTCCATAAGGCTTGCAGTCAGTAACTTTGAGTAAAATTGAAATGTGTACTTCATTCAATACTAAAGCACTGTATGGTTTGAGAAATCAACTTTTTTGTCTTGAATTCCTGAGTGATATAACAGGTGTCAAACATCTCAGGATCATGTGGGGAGTTATAATAAGATGTTTGCATAAGGTTTGCATTCAGTACTTTAGAGTAAAATTGAAGTATATACTTTTTATGCCAAAGCAATGCATTCACTGACAAATCCACTTTTTTGTCTTGAATACCTGAGTGATATAACAGGTTTTAAACATCCCAGGATCATGTGGAGAGTTATATTCAGATGTTTCCATAAGGTTTGCAGTCAGTACCGTTGAGTAAAATTGAAATGTATACTTCATTCAATGCTAAAGCACTGTATGCTTTGAGAAAGCAACTTTTTTGTCTTGAATACCTCAGTGATATAATAGGAGTCAAACAACTCAGGTTCATGTGGGGAATCATATTAACATGTTTCCATAAGGTTTGCATTCAGTACTATAGAGTAAAATTGAAGTATATTCTATTACTTCCGAAGCACTGCTTTCACTGAGAAATCAACTTCTTTGTCTTGAATACCTGATGATATAATAGGTGTCAAATATCCCAGGATCATGTGGGGAGTGATATTCAGATGTTTGCATAAGGTTTCCAGTCAGTACCTTTGAGTAAAATTGAAATGTATACTTCATTCAATGCTAATGCACTGGATGCACTGAGAAATCAACTTTTTTGTCTTGTATGCCAGAGTGATATAACAGGATTCGAACATCTGAGGATAATGTTTGGAGTTATAGTAAAATGTTTCCATAAGGTTTGCATTCAGTACTTCAGAGAAAAATAGAAGTATATACTTTTAGTGCCAAAGCACTGCATTCACTGAGATATCAACTTTTTTGTCTTGAATACCTGAGTGATATAATAGGGTTCAAACATCCCAGGATCATGTGGGGAGTTATATTCAGATGTTTGCATAAGGTTTGCAGTCAGTACCTTTGAGTAAAATTGAAATGTGCACTTCATTCAATGCTAAAGCACTGTATGCTTTGAGAAATCAACTTTTTTCTCTTGAACTCCTGAGTGATATAACAGGTGTCAAACATCTGAAGATCATGTGCGGAATGATATTAAGATGTTTCCATAAGGTTTGCATTCAGTACTTTAGAGTAAAATTGAAGAATATACTTTTAGTTCCAAAGCACGGCTTTCACTGAGAAATCAACTTTTTTGCCTTGTATACCTGAGTGATATAAGAGGTGTCAAATATCCCAGGATCATTTGGGGAGTTATATTCACATGTTTGCATAAGGTTTTCAGTCAGTACCTTTGAGTAAAATTGAAATGTATACTTCATTCAATGATAAAGCACTGTATGCTTTGAGAAATCAACTTTTTTGTCTTGAATACCTGAGTGATATAAGAGGTGTCAAACATTTCAGGATCATGTGGGGAGTTCTATTAAAATGTTTCCATAATGTTTGCAGTAAGTACCTTTGAGTAAAATTGAAATGTATACTTCATTCAATGCTAAAGGACTGTATGTTTTGAGAAATGAACTTTTTAGTCTTGAACACCTGAGTGATATAACCGGTGTCAAACATCTCAAGATCATGTGGGGAGTTATATTAAGATGTTTACATACGGTTTGCATTCAGTACTTTAGAGTAAATTGGAAGTATATACTTTTAGTGCAAAGCCTGCATTTACTGAGAAATCAACTTTTTGTCTTGAATACCTGAGTGATATAACAGGTGCGAAACATCTCAGGATCATGTGGGGAGTTCTATTAAGATGTTTCCATAGCGTTTGCAGAAAGTGCCTTTGAGTAAAATTGCAATGTATACTTCATTCAATGCTAAACGACTGTATGCTTTGAGAAATCAACTTTTTTGTCTTGAATTCCTGAGTGATATACCAGGTGTCAAACATCTCAGGATCATATGGGGAGTTATATTCACATGTTTGCATAAGGTTTGCAGTCAGTACCTTTGAGTAAAATTGAAATGTTTACTTCATTCAATGCTAAAGCACAGTATGCTTTGAGAAATGAACTTTTTTGTCATGAACACCTAAGTGATATAATCGGTGTCAAACATCTCAAGATCATGTGGGGAGTTATATTAAGATGTTTGCATAAGGTTTACATTCAGTACTTTAGAGTAAATTGGAAGTATATACTTTTAGTGCAAAGCCTGCATTCACTGAGAAATCAACTTTTTATCTTGAATACCTGAGTTATATAACAGGTGCGAAACATCTCAGGATCATGTGGGGAGTTCTATTAAGATGTTTCCATAACGTTTGCAGTAAGTACCTTTGAGTAAAATTGCAATGTATACTTCATTCAATGCTAAACGACTGTATGCTTTGAGAAATCAACTTTTTTGTCTTGAATACCTGAGTGATATAACAGGTGTCAAGCATCTCAGGATCATGTGGGGAGTTATATTAAGATGTTTCCATAAGGTTTGCATTCAGTACTTTAGATGACAATTGAAGTATATACTTTTGGTTCCAAACCACTGCATTCACTGAGAAATGATCTTTTTTGTCTTGAATACCTGAGTGATATAACAGGTGTCAAACATCTCAGGATCATGTGGGGAGTGATATTAAAATGTTTGCATAAGGTTTGCAGTCAGTACCATTGACTAAAATTGAAATGTATGCTTCATTCAATGCTAAAGCACTGTATGCTTTGAGAAATCAACTTTTTTGTCTTGAATACCTCAGTGATATAACAGGTGTCAAACAAGTCAGGATCATGTGGGGAGTTGCAGAAAAATGTTTCCATAAGGTTTGCATTCAGTACTTCAGAGTAAAATGGAAGTACGTGCTTTTAGTGCCAAAGCACTGCATTCACTGAGATCAACTTTTTTGTCTTGAATACCTTAGTGATATAATAGGTTTCAAACATCCCAGCATCGTGTGGGGAGTTATATGCAGCTGTTTGCATAAGGTTTCCAGTCAGTACCTTTGAGTTAAATTGAAATGTATACTTCATTCAATGCTAAAACACTGGATGCGCTGAGAAATCAACTTTCTTGTCTTGTATACCTGAGTGGGTATACTTTTAGTGCCAAAGCACTGCATTCACTGAGAAATCAACTTTTTTGACTTGAATACCTGAGTGATATAATAGGTTTCAAACATCCCACGATCATCTGGGGAGTTATTTTCAGATGTTTCCATAAGGTTTGCAGTCAGTACCGTTGAGTAAAATTGAAATGTATACTTCATTCAATGCTAAACGACTGTATGCTTTGAGAAATCAACTTTTTTGTCTTGAATACCGGAGTGATATAACAGGTGTAATACATCCCAGGATCATGTGGGGAGATATATTTTCAGATGTTTCCATAAGGCTTGCAGTCAGTAACTTTGAGTAAAATTGAAATGTGTACTTCATTCAATACTAAAGCACTGTATGGTTTGAGAAATCAACTTTTTTGTCTTGAATTCCTGAGTGATATAACAGGTGTCAAACATCTCAGGATCATGTGGGGAGTTATAATAAGATGTTTGCATAAGGTTTGCATTCAGTACTTTAGAGTAAAATTGAAGTATATACTTTTTATGCCAAAGCAATGCATTCACTGACAAATCCACTTTTTTGTCTTGAATACCTGAGTGATATAACAGGTTTTAAACATCCCAGGATCATGTGGAGAGTTATATTCAGATGTTTCCATAAGGTTTGCAGTCAGTACCGTTGAGTAAAATTGAAATGTATACTTCATTCAATGCTAAAGCACTGTATGCTTTGAGAAAGCAACTTTTTTGTCTTGAATACCTCAGTGATATAATAGGAGTCAAACAACTCAGGTTCATGTGGGGAATCATATTAACATGTTTCCATAAGGTTTGCATTCAGTACTATAGAGTAAAATTGAAGTATATTCTATTACTTCCGAAGCACTGCTTTCACTGAGAAATCAACTTCTTTGTCTTGAATACCTGATGATATAATAGGTGTCAAATATCCCAGGATCATGTGGGGAGTGATATTCAGATGTTTGCATAAGGTTTCCAGTCAGTACCTTTGAGTAAAATTGAAATGTATACTTCATTCAATGCTAATGCACTGGATGCACTGAGAAATCAACTTTTTTGTCTTGTATGCCAGAGTGATATAACAGGATTCGAACATCTGAGGATAATGTTTGGAGTTATAGTAAAATGTTTCCATAAGGTTTGCATTCAGTACTTCAGAGAAAAATAGAAGTATATACTTTTAGTGCCAAAGCACTGCATTCACTGAGATATCAACTTTTTTGTCTTGAATACCTGAGTGATATAATAGGGTTCAAACATCCCAGGATCATGTGGGGAGTTATATTCAGATGTTTGCATAAGGTTTGCAGTCAGTACCTTTGAGTAAAATTGAAATGTGCACTTCATTCAATGCTAAAGCACTGTATGCTTTGAGAAATCAACTTTTTTCTCTTGAACTCCTGAGTGATATAACAGGTGTCAAACATCTGAAGATCATGTGCGGAATGATATTAAGATGTTTCCATAAGGTTTGCATTCAGTACTTTAGAGTAAAATTGAAGAATATACTTTTAGTTCCAAAGCACGGCTTTCACTGAGAAATCAACTTTTTTGCCTTGTATACCTGAGTGATATAAGAGGTGTCAAATATCCCAGGATCATTTGGGGAGTTATATTCACATGTTTGCATAAGGTTTTCAGTCAGTACCTTTGAGTAAAATTGAAATGTATACTTCATTCAATGATAAAGCACTGTATGCTTTGAGAAATCAACTTTTTTGTCTTGAATACCTGAGTGATATAAGAGGTGTCAAACATTTCAGGATCATGTGGGGAGTTCTATTAAAATGTTTCCATAATGTTTGCAGTAAGTACCTTTGAGTAAAATTGAAATGTATACTTCATTCAATGCTAAAGGACTGTATGTTTTGAGAAATGAACTTTTTAGTCTTGAACACCTGAGTGATATAACCGGTGTCAAACATCTCAAGATCATGTGGGGAGTTATATTAAGATGTTTACATACGGTTTGCATTCAGTACTTTAGAGTAAATTGGAAGTATATACTTTTAGTGCAAAGCCTGCATTTACTGAGAAATCAACTTTTTGTCTTGAATACCTGAGTGATATAACAGGTGCGAAACATCTCAGGATCATGTGGGGAGTTCTATTAAGATGTTTCCATAGCGTTTGCAGAAAGTGCCTTTGAGTAAAATTGCAATGTATACTTCATTCAATGCTAAACGACTGTATGCTTTGAGAAATCAACTTTTTTGTCTTGAATTCCTGAGTGATATACCAGGTGTCAAACATCTCAGGATCATATGGGGAGTTATATTCACATGTTTGCATAAGGTTTGCAGTCAGTACCTTTGAGTAAAATTGAAATGTTTACTTCATTCAATGCTAAAGCACAGTATGCTTTGAGAAATGAACTTTTTTGTCATGAACACCTAAGTGATATAATCGGTGTCAAACATCTCAAGATCATGTGGGGAGTTATATTAAGATGTTTGCATAAGGTTTACATTCAGTACTTTAGAGTAAATTGGAAGTATATACTTTTAGTGCAAAGCCTGCATTCACTGAGAAATCAACTTTTTATCTTGAATACCTGAGTTATATAACAGGTGCGAAACATCTCAGGATCATGTGGGGAGTTCTATTAAGATGTTTCCATAACGTTTGCAGTAAGTACCTTTGAGTAAAATTGCAATGTATACTTCATTCAATGCTAAACGACTGTATGCTTTGAGAAATCAACTTTTTTGTCTTGAACACCTGAGTGATATAACAGCTGTCAAACATCTCAGGATCATGTGGGGAATGATATTAAGATGTTTCCATAAGGTTTGCATGCAGTACTTTAGAGTAAAATGGAAGTATATACTTTTAGTACAAAGCCTGCATTCACTAAGAAATCAATTTTTTTGCCTTGAATACCTGAGTGATATACAGGTTACAAACATCTGACGATCATGTGGGGAGGTGTATTAAGATGTTTCCATAAGGTTTGCATTGAGTACTTTAGATTAAAATTAAAGTATATACTTTTAGTCCAAGCCACTGCATTCACTGAGGAAATAACTTTTTTGTTTTGAATACCTGAGTGATATAGCAGGTGTCAAACATCTCAGGATTATGTGGGGAGTTCTATTAAGATGTTTCCATAGTGTGTGCAGCAAGTACCTTTGAGTAAAATTGAAATGTATACTTCATTCAATGCTAGACGACTGTATGCTTTGAGTAATCAACTTTTTTGTCTTCAGCACCTGAGTGAAATAACCAGTGTCAAACATCTCAGCATCACGCGGGGAATGATATTAAGATGTTTCCATAAGGTTTGCATTCAGTACTTTAGAGTAAAATTGAAGTATATACTTTTAGTTCCAAAGCACTGCTTTCACTGAGAAATCAACTTTTTTGCCTTGTATACCTGAGTGATATAAGAGGTGTCAAATATCCCAGGATCATGTGGGGAGTTATATTCAGATGTTTGCATAAGGTTTCCAGTCAGTACCTTTGAGTAAAATTGAAATGTATACTTCATTCAATGCTAAAGCACTGTATGCTTTGAGAAATCAACTTTTTTGTCTTGAATACCTGAGTGATATAAGAGGTGTCAAACATTTCAGGATCATGTGCGGAGTTCTATTAAAATGTTTCCATAATGTTTGCAGTAAGTACCTTTGAGTAAAATTGAAATGTATACTTCATTCAATGCTAAAGGAGTGTATGCTTTGAGAAATGAACTTTTTTGTCATGAACACCTAAGTGATATAACCGGTGTCAAACATCTCAAGATCATGTGGGGAGTTATATTAAGATGTTTGCATAAGGTTTACATTCAGTACTTTAGAGTAAATTCGAAGTATATACTTTTAGTCCAAAGCCTGCATACACTGAGAAATCAACTTTTTATCTTGAATACCTGAGTGATATAACAGGTGCGAAACATCTCAGGATCATGTCGGGAGTTCTATTAAGATGTTTCCATAACGTTTGCAGTAAGTACCTTTGAGTAAAATTGCAATGTATACTTCATTCAATGCTAAACGACTGTATGCTTTGAGAAATCAACTTTTTTGTCTTGAATACCTGAGTGATATAACAGGTGTCAAACAACTCAGGATCATGTGGGGAGTTACAGTAAAATGTTTCCATTCAGTACTTTAGAGTAAAATGGAAGTATATACTTCTAGTGCAAAGCCTGCATTTACTGAGAAATCAACTTTTTTGTCTTGAATACCCTAGAGATATACAGGTTACAAACATCCGACGATCATGTGGGGAGTTGTATTAAGATGTTTCCACAAGGTTTGCACTGAGTACTTTAGATTAAAATTAAAGTATATACTTTTAGTCCAAACCACTGCATTCACTGAGGAAATAACTTTTTTGTTTTGAATACCTGAGTGATATAGCAGGTGTCAAACATCTCAGGATTATGTGGGGAGTTCTATTAAGATGTTTCCATAGTGTTTGCAGTAAGTACCTTTGAGTAAAATTGAAATGTATACTTCATTCAATGCTAAACGACTGTATGCTTTGAGAAACCAACTTTTTTGTCTTGAATACCTGAGTGATATAACAGGTGTCAAACATCTCTGGATCATGTGGGGAGTTCTATTAGGATGTTTCCATAATGTTTGCAGTAAGTACCTCTGAGTAAAATTGAAATGTATACTTCATTCAATGCTAAACGACTGTATGATTTGAGAAACCAACTTTTTTGTATTGAATACCTGAGTGATATAACAGGTGTCAAACATCTCAGGATCATGTGGGGAGTTATATTGAAATGTTTGCATAAGGTTTGCATCAGTACAATTGCGTAAAATTGAAATATATACTTCATTCAATGCTAAAGCACTGTATGCTTTGAGAAATCAACTTTTTTGTCTTGAATACCTGAGTGATATAACAGGTGTCAAACATCTCAGGATCATGTGGGGAATGATATTAAGATCTTTCCATAAGGTTTTCATTCAGTACTTTAGAGTAAAATTGAAGCATATACTTTTAGTTCCAAAGCACGGCTTTGACTAAGAAATCAACTTTTTTGCCTTGTATACCTGAGTGATATAAGAGGTGTCAAATATCCCAGGATCATGTGGGGAGTTATATTCACATGTTTGCGTAAGGTTTGCAGTCAGTACCTTTGAGCAAAATTGAAATGTATACTTCATTCAATGCTAAAGCACTGTATGCTTTGAGAAATCAACTTTTTTGTCTTGAATACCTGAGTGATATAAAATGTGTCAAACATCTCAGGATCATGTGGGGAATGATATTAAGATGTTTGCATACGGTTTGCATGCAGTACTTCAGAGTAAAATTGAAGTATATACTTTTAGTGCAAAGCCTGCATTCACTGAGAAATCAACTTTTTTGTCTTGAATACCTGAGTGATATACAGGTTACAAACATCTGACGATCATGTGGGGAGGTGTATTAAGATGTTTCCATAGTGTGTGCTGCAAGTACCTTTCAGTAAAATTCAAATGTATGCTTCATTCAATGCTAAACGACTGTATGCTCTGAGAAATCAACTTTTTTGTCTTAAATACCTGTGTGATATAACAGGTGTCAAACATATCAAGATCATGTGGGGAGTTATATTAAGATGTTTCCATAAGGTTTCCAGTCAGTCCCCACATGATCCTAAGATGTTTGACACCTCTTATATCACTCAGGAGTACAAGACAAAAAAGTTGATTTCTCCGTGAAAGCAGTGCTTTGCAGCTAAAAGTATATACTTTAATTTTACTCTAAAGTACTGAATGCAAACCTTATGGAAACATCATAATATCATTCCCCACATGATCCTGATATGTTTGACACCTGTTATATCACTGATGTATTCAAGAAAAAAAGTTGATTTCTCAAAACCTACAGTGCTTTAGCATTGAATGAAGTATACATTTCAATTTTATTCAAAGGTACTGACTGCAAACCTTATGCAAACATCTTAATATAACTCCCCACATGATCCTGAGGTGTTTGACACCTTTTATATCACTCAGGTATTCAAGACAATAAAGTTGATTTCTCAAAGCATACAGTCCTTTAGCATTGAAAGAAGTGCATATCTCAATTTTACTCAAAGGTACTGACTGGAAACCTTATGCAAACATCTGAATATAACTCCCCACATGATCCTGGGATGTTTGAAACCTACTATATCCCTCAGGTATTCAAGTCAAAAAAGTTGATTCCTCAGTGAATGCAGTGCTTTGGCACTAAAAGAATATACTTCCAATTTACTCTGAAGTACTGAATGAAAACCTCATGGAAGCATTTCACTATAACTCCCCACATGATCCTGAGATGCTTGACACCTGTTATATCACTCATGCATTCTTGACAAAAAAGTTGATTTCTCAAAGCATACAGTGCTTTAGCATTGAATGAAGCATACATTTCAATTTTACTCAATGGTACTGACTGCAAACCTTATGCAAACATTTTAATATCACTCCCCACATGATCCTGTGATGTTTTACACCTATTATATCATTCAGGTATTCAAGACAAAAAAGTTGATTTCTCAGTGAAAGCAGTGCTGTGGAATTAATAGAATATACTTCAATTTTACTCTAAAGTACTGAATGCAAACCTTATGGAAACATCTTCATATCATTCCCCACATGAACCTGAGATGTTTCACTTCTATTATATCACTGAGGCATTCAAGACAAAAAAGTTGATTTCTCAATGCATACAGTCCTTTAGCATTGAAAGAAGTACAGATCTCAAATTTACTCAAAGGTACTGACTGGAAACCTTATGCAAACATCTGAATATAACTCCCCACATCATCCTGGGATGTTTGAAACCTACTATGTCACTCATGTTTTCAACACAAAAAAGTTGATTTCTCAGTGAATGCAGTGCTTTGGCACTAAAAGTATATACTTCCAATTTACTCTAAAGTACTGAATGCAAACCTTATGCAAACACCTTAATATGACTCCCCACATGATCCTGAGGTGTATGACACCTGTTATATCACTCAGGTATTCAAGACAAAAAAGTTGATTTCTCAAAGCGTACAGTCGTTTAGCATTGAATGAAGTATACATTGCAATTTTACTCAAAGGTAATTACTGCAAACACTATGGAAAAATCTTAATAGAACACCCCACATGATCCTGAGATGTTTCGCACCTGTTATATCACTCAGGTATACAAGACAAAAAAGTTGATTTCTCAGTGAATGCAGGCTTTGCACTAAAAGTATATACTTCCAATTTACTCTGAAGTACTGAATGCAAACCTTATGGACACATCTTAATATAACTCCCCACATGATCTTGAGATGTTTGACAGCTGTTATATCGCACAGGCATTCAACACAAAAAAGTTGATTTCTCAAAGAATACAGTCGTTTAGCATTGAATGAAGTATACATTTCAATTTTACTCAAAGATGCTTGCAGCACAAACTATGGAAACATCTTAATAGAAATCCGCACATAATGCTGAGATGTTTGACACCTGTAATATCACTCAGGTATTCAAAACAAAAAAGTTATTTTCTCAGTGAATGCAGTGCTTTGCACTAAAAGTATATACTTTAATTTTACTCTAAAGTACTCAATGCAAACCTTATGGAAACATCTTAATACACCTCCCCACATGATCGTCAGATGTTTGTAACCTGTATATCACTCACGTATTCAAGACAAAAAAGTTCATTTCTCAGTGAATGCAGGCTTTGCACTAAAAGTATATACTTCCATTTTACTCTAAAGTACTGAATGCAAACCTTATGGAAACATCTTAATATAACTCCCCGCATGATCTTGAGATGTTTGACACCTGTTATATCACTCAGGAGTTCAAGAGAAAAAAGTTGATTTCTCAAAGCATACAGTGCTTTAGCATTGAATGAAGTACACATTTCAATTTTACTCAATGGTACTGACTGGAAACCTTATCCAAACATCTGAAAATAACTCCCCACATGATCCTGGGATGTTTAAAACCTGTTATATCACTCAGGTATTCAAGACAAAAAAGTTGATTTCTCACTGAATGCATAGCTTTGGCAAAAAGTATATACTTCAATTTTACTCTGAAGTACTGAATGCAAACCTTATGCAATTGAAATGTGCACCTCATTCAATGCTAAAGCACTGCATGATTTGAGAAATCAACTTTTTTGTCTTGAATACCTGAGTGATATAACATGTGTCAAACATCTCAGGGTCATGTGGGGAATGATATTAAGATGTTTGCATAAGGTTTGCATGCAGTACTTTAGAGTAAAATTGAAGTATATACTTTTAGTGCAAAGCCTGCACTCACTGAGAAATCAACTTTTTTATCTTGAATACCTCAGTGATATAACAGGTGTCATACACCTCAGGATCGTGTGGGGAGTTATATTAAGATGTTTCCATAAGGTTTGCATTCAATACTTTAGAATAAAATTGAATTATATACTTTTTCTGCCAAAGCAATGCATTCACTGAGAAATCAACTGTTTTGTCTTGAACACCTGAGTGATATAACAGGTTTCAACGATCCCAAGATCATGTGGGGAGATATATTCAGATGTTTCCATACGGTTTGAAGTCAGTACCTTTGAGTATAATTGAAATGTATACTTCTTTCAATGCTAAAGCACTGTATGCTTTGAGAAATCAACTTTTTTGTCTTGAATACCTGAGTGATATAACAGGTGTCAGACATCTCAGGATCATGTGCGGAGTAATATTAAGATGTTTCCAGAAGGTTTGCATTCAGTACTTTACATTGCAATTGAAGTATATACTTTTGGTTCCATAGCACTGCATTCACTGAGAAATGAACTTTTTTCTCTTGAATACCTGAGTGATATAACAGTTGTCAAACATCTCAGGATCATGTGGGGAGTGATATTGAAATGTTTGCATAAGGTTTGCAGTCAGTACCATTGAGTAAAATTGAAATGTATGCTTCATTCAATGCTAAAGCAGTTTATGCTTTGAGAAATCAAATTTTTTGTCTTGAATACCTGAGTGATATAACAGGTGTCAAACAAGTCAGGATCATGTGGGGAGTTACAGTAAAATGTTTCCATAAGGTTTGCATTCAGTACTTCAGAGTAAAATGGAAGTACATACTTTTAGTGCCAAAGCACTGCATTCGCTGAGATCAACTTTTTTGTCTTGAATACCTGAGTGATATAATAGGTTTCAAATATCCCAGGATCATGTGGGGAGTTATATGCAGATGTTTGCAAAAGGTTTCCAGTCAGTACCTTTGAGTAAAATTCAAATGTATACTTCATTCAATGCTAAAGCACTGGATGCTCTGAGAAATAAACTTTTTTGTCTTGTATACCTGAGTGCATATACTTTTAGTGCCAAAGCACTGCATTCACTGAGAAATCAACTTTTTTGTCTTGAATACCTGAGTGATATAATAGGTTTCAAACATCCCAGGATCATCTGGGGAGTTATTTTCTGATGTTTGTATAAGGTTTGCAGTCAGTACCTTTGACTAAAATTGAAATGTGTACTTCATTCAATGCTGAAGCACTGTATGCTTTGAGAAATCAACTTTTTTCTCTTCAACTCCTGAGTGATATAACAGGTGTCAAACATCTCAAGATCATGTGGGGAGTTACATTAAGATGTTTCCATAAGGTTTGCATTCAGTACTTTAGAGTAAAATGGAAGTATATACTTTTAGTGCAAAGCCTGCATTCACTGAGAAATCAACTTTTTTGTCTTGAATACCTGAGTGATATACAGGTTACAAACATCTGACGATCATGTGGGGAGGTGTTTTAAGATGTTTCCATAGTGTGTGCTGCAAGTACCTTTGAGTAAAATTGAAATGCATGCTTCATTCAATGCTAAAGCACTGTATGCTTTGAGAAATCAACTTTTTTGTCTTGAATACCTGGGTGATATAGTAGGTTTCAAACATCCCAGGATCATGTGGGGAGTTATATTCACATGTTTGCATAAGATTTCCAGTCAGTACCTTTGAGTAAAATTGAGATGTGTACTTCTTTCAATGCTAAAGGACTGTATGCTTTCAGAACTCAACTTTTTTGTCTTGAATACCTGAGTGATATAACAGCTGTCAGACATCTCAGGATCATGTGGGGAGTTATATTACGATGTTTCCATAAGGTTTGCATTCAGTACTTCAGAGTAAATTGGAAGTATATACTTTTAGTGCAAAGCCTGCATTCACTGAGAAATCAACTTTTTGTCTTGAATACCTGAGTGATATAACAGGTGCGAAACATCTCAGGATCATGTGGGGAGTTCTATTAAGATGTTTCCATAGTGTTTGCAGTAAGTACCTTTGAGTAAAATTGCAATCTATACTTCATTCAATGCTAAACGACTCTATGCTTTGAGAAATCAACTTTTTTGTCTTGAATACCTGAGTGATATAACAGGTGTCATACATCTCAGGATCATGTGGGGAGTTATATGAAGATGTTTGCATAAGGTTTGCATTCAGTACTTTAGAGTAAAATTGAAGTATATACTTTTACTGCCAAAGCAATGCATTCACTGTGAAATCAACTTTTTTCTCTTGAACACCTGAGTGATATAACAGGTTTCAACGATCCCAAGATCATGTGAGGTGATATATTCAGATGTTTCCATACGCTTTGCAGTCTGTACCTTTGAGTAAAATTGAAATGTATACTTCTTTCAATGCTAAAGCTCTGTATGCTTTGAGAAATCAACTTTTTTGTCTTGAATACCTGAGTGATATAACAGGTGTCAGACATCTCAGGATCATGTGCGGAGTTATATTAAGATGTTTCCAGAAGGTTTACATTCAGTACTTTAGATTACAATTGAAATATATACTTTTGGTTCCATAGCACTGCATTCACAGAGAAATGAACTTTTATCTCTTGAATACCTGAGTGATATAACAGTTGTCAAACATCTCAGGATCATGTGGGGAGTGATATTAAAATGTTTGCATAAGGTTTGCAGTCAGTACCATTGAGTAAAATTGAAATGTATGCTTCATTCAATGCTAAAGCACTTTATGCTTTGAGAAAACAACTTTTTTGTCTTGAATACCTGAGTGATATAACAGGTGTCAAACAACTCAGGATCATGTGGAGAATGATATTAAGATGTTTCCATAAGGTTTGCATGCAGTACTTTAGAGTGAAGTGGAAGTATATACTTTTAGTACAAAGCCTGCATTCACTAAGAAATCAACTTTTTTACCTTGAATACCTGAGTGATATACAGGTTACAAACATCTGACGATCATGTGGGGAGGTGTATTAAGATGTTTCCATAAGGTTTGCATTGAGTACTTTAGAGTAAAATTAAAGTATATTCTTTTAGTGCAAAGCACTGCATTCACTGAGAAAATATATTTATTGTTTTGAATACCTGAGTGATATGACAGGTGTCAAACATCTCAGGATTATGTGGGGAGTTCTATTAAGATGTTTCCATAGTGTGTGCAGCAAGTACCTTTGAGTAAAATTGAAATGTATACTTCATTCAATGCTGAACGACTGTATGCTCTGAGAAATCAACTTTTTTGTCTTGAATACCTCAACAATATAACAGGTGTAATACATCTCAGGATCATGTGGGGTGTTATATTAATATGTTTACATAAGGTTTGCATTCAGTACTTTAGAGTAAAATTGAAGCATATAATTTTAGTTCCAAAGCACGGCTTTCACCAAGAAATCAACTTTTTTGCCTTGTATACCTCAGTGATATAACAGGTGTGAAACATCTCAGGATCATGTGGGGAGTTCTATTAACATATTTCCATAGTGCTTGCAGTAAGTAACTTTGAGTAAAATTGAAATGTATGCTGCATTCAATGCTAAAGTACTGTATGCTCTGAGAAATCAACTTTTTTGTCTAGAATGCATGAGTGATATAACAGGTGTCAAGCATCTCAGGATCATGTGGGGAGCTATAGTAAAATGCTTCCATGAGGTTTTCATTCAGTACTTCAGAGTAAATTGGAAGTATATACTTTTAATGCCAAAGCACTGCATTCACTGAGGAATCAACTTTTTTGACTTGAATACCTGAGTGATATAGTAGGTTTCAAACATCCCAGGATGATGTGGGGAGTTATATTCAGATGTTTCCATAATGTTTGCAGTCAGTACCATTGAGTAAAATTGAAATGTATGCTTCATTCAATGCTAAAGCGCTGTATGCTTTGAGAAATCAACTTTTTGTCTAGAATGCATGAGTGATATAACAGGTGTCAAGCATCTCAGGATCATGTGGGGAGTTATAGTAAAATGCTTCCATGAGGTTTTCATTCAGTACTTCAGAGTAAATTGGAAGTATATTCTTTTAGTGCCAAAGCACTGCATTCACTGAGAAATCAACTTTTTTGTCTTGAATACCTGAGGGATATAGTAGGTTTCAAACATCCCAGGATCACATGGGGAGTTATATTCAGATGTTTGCATAAGGTTTCCAGTCAGTACCTTTGAGTAAAATTGAGATATGTACTTCTTTCAATGCTAAAGGACTGTATGCTTTGAGAAATCAACTTTATTGTCTTGAATACCTGAGTGATATAACAGGTGTCAAACACCTCAGGATCATGTGAGGAGTTATATTAAGATGTTTGCATAAGGTTTGCAGTCAGTACCTTTGAGTAAAATTGAAATGTATACTTCATTCAATGCTAAAGCACTGTAAGCTTTGAGAAATCAACTTTTTTTCTTGAATACCTCAGTGATATAACAGGTGTCAAACATATCAGGATCATGTGGGGAATGATATTATGATGTTTCCATAAGGTTTGCATTCGGTTTGCATTCAATACTTTAGAGTAAAATTGAAGTATATACATTTTCTTCCAAAGCACTGCTTTCACTGAGAAATCAATTTTTTTGTTTTGTATACCTGAGTGATATAAGAGGTGTCAAACATCCCAGGATCATGTGGGGAGTTATATTCACATGTTTGCATAAGGTTTGCAGTCAGTACCTTTGAGTAAAATTGAAGTATATACTTTTAGTGCAAAGCCTGCATTCACTGAGAAATCAACTTTTTTGTCTTGAATGCCTGAGTGATATAACAGATGTGAAACATCTCAGGATCATGTGGGGAGTTATACTAAGATGTTTCCATAGTGTTTGCAGTCAGTACCTTTGAGTAAAATTGATGTATATACTTTTAGTTCCAAAGCACTGCTTGCACTGAGAAATCAACTTTTTTGTCTTGTATACCTGAGTGATATAAGAGGTGTCAAACATTTCAGGATTATTTAGGGAGTTATATTCACATGTTTGCATAAGGTTTGCAGTCAGTACCTTTGAGTAAAATTGAAATGTATACTTCTTTCAGTTCTAAAGCACTGTATGCTTTGAGAAATCAACTTTTTTGTCTTGAATACCTGAGTGATATAACAGGTGTCAAACATCTCAGGATCATGTGGGGAATGATATTATGATGTTTCCAAAAGGTTTGCATTCAGTACTTTAGAGTAAAATTAAAGTCTATACTTTTAGTGCAAAGCACTGCATTCACTGAGAAAACAACTTTTTTGTTTTGAATACCTGAGTGACAAAACAGGTGCCAAACATCTCAGGATTATGTGGGAAGTTCTATTAAGATGTTTTCATAGTGTTTGCAGTAAGTACCTTTTAGTAAAATTGAAATGTGTACTTCATTCAATGTAAAGCACTGTATGCTTTGAGGAATCAACTTTTATGTCTTGAACTCCTGTGTGATATAACAGGTGTCAAACATCTCAAGATCATGTGGGGAGTTATATTAAGATGTTTCCATAAGGTTTGCATTCAATACTTTAGAGTAAAATTGAACATCTACTTTTAGTTCCAAAGCACTTCTTTCACTGAGGAATCAACTTTTTTCTCTTGAATACCTGAGTGATATAACAGGTGTCATACATCTCAGGATCATGTGGGGAGTTATATTAAGATGTTTCCATAAGGTTTGCATTCAATACTTTAGAGTAAATTTGAAGTATATGCTTTTTGTTCCAAAGCACTGCTTTCACTGAGAAATCAACTTTTTTGTTTTGTATACCTGAGTGATATAAGAGATGTCAAACATTCCAGGATCATGTGGGGAGTTATATTCACATGTTTGCATAAGGTTTGCAGTCAGTACCTTTGAGTAAAATTGAAATGTATACTTCATTCAATGCTGAACGACTGTATGCTTTGAGAAATCAATTTTTTTGTCTTGAATTCCTGAGTGATATAACAGGTGTCAAACATCTCAGGATCATGTGGAGAATGATATTAAGATGTTTCCATAAGGTTTGCATGCAGTACTTTAGAGTAAAATTGAAGTATATGCTTTTAGTGCAAAGCCTGCATTCACTGAGAAATTAGCTTCCTTGCCTTGAATACCTGAGTGATATAACAGGTGTAATAAATCTCAGGATCATGTGGGGAGTTATATTAATATGTTTCCATAAGGTTTGCATTCAATACTTTAGAGTAAAATTGAAGTACATTCTTTTCTGCCAAAGCAATGCATTCACTTAGATATCAACTTTTTTGTCTTGAATACCTGAGTGATATAGTCGGTTTCAAACATCCCAAGATCATGTGGGGAGTTATATTCAGTTGTTTGCTTAAGGTTTCCAGTCAGTAGCTTTGAGTAAAATTGAGATGTGTACTTCTTTCAATGCTAAAAGACTGTATGCTTTGAGAAATCAACTTTTTTGTCTTGAATTCCTGAGTGATATAACAGGTGCCAAACATCTCAGGATCATGTGGGGAGTCTTATTAAGAAGTTTCCATAGTGTTTGCAGTAAGTACCTTTGAGTAAAATTCAAATGTATACTTCATTCAATGCTAAACGACTGTATGCTTTGAGAAATCAACTTTTTTGTCTTGAATTCCTGAGTGATATAACAGGTGCCAAACATCTCAGGATCATGTGGGGAGTCCTATTAAGAAGTTTCCATAGTGTTTGCAGTCAGTACCTTAGAGTAAAATTGAAGTATATACTTTTAGTTCCAAAGCACTGCATTCACTTAGATATCAACTTTTTGTCTTGAATACCTGAGTGATATAGTAGATTTAAAAACATCCCAAGATCATGTGGAGAGTTATATTCAGATGTTTGCATAAGGTTTCCAGTCAGTACCTTTGAGTAAAATTGAGATGTGTACTTCTTTCAATGCGAAAGGACTGTATGCTTAGAGAAATCAACTTTTTTGTCTTGAATACCTCAGTGACATAACAGGTGTCAAACATCTCAGGATCATGTGGGGAGTGATATTAAGATGTTTCCATAAGGTTTGCATGCAGTACTTTAGAGTAAAATTGAAGTATATACTTTTAGTGTAAAGCCTGCATTCACTGAGAAATCAACTTTTTTGTCTAGAATGCCTGAGTGATATAACAGATGTGAAACATCTCAGGATCATGTGAGCAGTTATATTAAGATGTTGCCATAGTGTTTGCAGTAAGTACCTTTGAGTAAAATTGAAATGTATACTTCATTCAATGGTAAAGGACTGTATGCTTTGAGAAATCAACTTTTTTGTCTTGAATTCCTGACTGATATAACAGGTGTCATACATCTCAGGATGATGTGGGGAGTTATATTCACATGTTTGCATTAGGTTTTCAGTCAGTACCTTTGAGTAAATTTGAAGTATATACTTTTAGTTCCAAAGCACTGCTTGCACTGAGAAATCAACTTTTTTGTCTTGTATACCTGACTGATATAACAGGTGTCAAAAATCTCAGGATCATGTGGAGAATGATATTAAGATGTTTCCATAAGGTTTGCATGCAGTACTTTAGAGTAAAATTGAAGTATATCCTTTTAGTGCAAAGCCTGCATTCACTGAGAAATCAACTTTTTTGTCTTCAATGCCTGAGTGATATAACAGCTGTGAAACATCTCAGGATCATGTGGGGAGTTATATTAAGATGTTTCTATAGTGTTTGCAGTCAGTACCTTTGAGTAAAATTGAAATATATACTTTTAGTTCCAAAGCACTGCTTGCACTGAGAAATCAACTTTTTTGTCTTGTATACCTGAGTGATATAAGGGGTGTCAAACATCCCAACATCAGATATATTCAGATGCTTCTATAAGGTTCGCAGTCAGTACCTTTGAGTAAAATTGAAATGTATACTCCTTTCATTGCTGAAGCACTGTGTGCACTGAAAAAATCAACTTTTTTGTCTATAATGCCTGAGTGATATAAAAGGTATCATACATCTCAGGATGATGTGAGGAGTTATATTAAGATGTTTCCATAAGGTTTGCATTCAATACTTCAGAGTAAAATTAAACATATACTTTTAGTTCCAAAGCACTGCTGTCACTGAGAAATCAACTTTATTCTCTTGTATACCTGAGTGATATAAGAGGTGACAAACATCCCAGGATCATGTGGGGAGTTATATTCAGATATTTGCATAAGGTTTGCAGTCAGTACCTTTCAGTAAAATTGAAATGTGTACTTCATTCAATGTAAAGCACTGTATGCTTTGAGAAATCAACTTTTTTGTCTTGAACTCCTGAGGGATATAACAGGTGTCAAACATCTCAAGATCATGTGGGGAGTTATATTAAGATGTTTCCATAAGGTTTGCATTCAATACTTTAGAGTAAAATTGAACATCTACTTTTAGTTCCAAAGCACTTCTTTCACTGAGAAATCAACTTTTTTCTCTTGAATACCTGAGTGATATAAGAGGTGTCAAACATCCCAGGATCATGTGGGGAGTTATATTCACATGATTGCATAAGGTTTGCAGTCAGTACCTTTGAGTAAAATTGAAGTATATACTTTTAGTGCAAAGCCTGCATTCACTGAGAAATCAACTTTTTTGTCTTGAAAGCCTGAGTGATATAACAGATGTGAAACATCTCAGGATCATCTGGGGAGTTTTATTAAGATGTTTCCATAGTGTTTGCAGCCAGTCTCTTTGAGTAAAATTGAAGTATATACTTTTAGTTCCAAATCACTGCTTGCACTGAGAAATCAACTTTTTTGTCTTGTATACCTGAGTGATATAAGAGGTGTCAAACATCCCAACATCAGATATATTCAGATGCTTCCATAAGGTTTGCAGTCAGTACCTTTGAGTAAAATTGAAATCTATACTCCTTTCATTGCTGAAGCATTGTGTGCACTGAGAAATCAACTTTTTTGTCTATAATGCCTGAGTGATATAACAGGTGTCATACATCTCAGGATCATGTGGGGAATGATATTAAGATGTTTCCATAAGGTTTGCATGCAGTACTTTAGAGTAAAATTGAAGTATATACTTTTAGTGCAAAGCCTGCTTTCACTGAGAAATCAACTTTTTTGTCTAGAATGCCTGAGTGATATAACAGATGTGAAACATCTCAGGATCATGTGAGGAGTTATATTAAGATGCTTCCATCAGGTTTGCATTCAATACTTTAGAGTAAAATTGAAGTATATACTTTTAGTTCCAAAGCACTGCTTTCACTGAGATATCAACTTTTTTGTCTTGTATACCTGAGTGATATAAGAGGTTTCAAACATCCCAGGATCATGTGGGGAGTTATATTCATATGTTTGCATAAGGTTTGCAGTCAGTACCTTTGAGTAAAATTGAAATGTATACTTCATTCAATGCTAAACGACTGTATGCTTTGAGAAATCAACTTTTTTCTCTTGAATTCCTGAGTGATATAACAGGTGTCAAACATCTCAGGATCATGTGGAGAATGATATTAAGATGTTTCCATAAGGTTTGCATGCAGTACCTTTGAGTAAAATTTAAATGTATACTTCTTTCATTGTTAAAGCTCTGTGTGCACTGAGAAATCAACTTTTTTGTTTTGTATACCTGAGTGATATAACAGGTGTAAAACATCTCAGGATCATGTGGGGAGTTATATTAAGATGTTTCCATAGTGTTTGCAGTAAGTACCTTTGAGTAAAATTGAAATGTATACTTCTTTCATTGTTAAAGCTCTGTGTGCACTGAGAAATCAACTTTTTTGTCTATAATGCCTGAGTGATATAACAGGTGTCAAACATCTCAGGATCATGTGGGGAGTTATAGTAAAGTGTTTCCATAAGGTTTGCATGCAGTACCTTTGAGTAAAATTAAAATGTATACATCATTCAATGCTAAATCACTGAATGCACTGAGAAATCAACTTTTTTGTCTAGTATACCTGAGTGATATAAGAGGTGTCAAACATCCCAACATCATGTGGGGAGATATATTCAGATGCTTCCATAAGGTTCGCAGTCAGTACCTTTGAGTAAAATTGAAATGTATACTTCTTTCATTACTAAAGAACTGTGTGCACTGAGAAATCAACTTTTTGTCTATAATGCCTGAGTGATATAAAAGGTGTCATACATCTCAGGATGTAGTGAGGAGTTATATTAAGATGTTTCCATAAGGTTTGCATTCAATACTTTAGAGTAAAATTGAAGTATCTACTTTTAGTTCCAAAGCACTGCTTTCACTGAGAAATCAACTTTTTTCTCTTGTATACCTGAGTGATATAAGAGGCGTCAAACATCCCAGGATCATGTGGGGAGTTATATTCAGATATTTGCATAAGGTTTGCAGTCAGTACCTTTGTGTAAAATTGAAATGTGTACTTCATTCAATGTAAAGCACTGTATGCTTTGAGAAATCAACTTTTTTGTCTTGAACTCCTGAGTGATATAACAGGTGTCAAACATCTCAGGATCATGTGGGGAGTTATATTAAGATGTTTCCATAAAGTTTGCATTCAATACCTTTGACTGAAATTGAAGTATATTCTTTTTCTGCCAAAGCAATGCATTCACTGAGAAATCAACTTTTTTGTCTTCAACACCTGACTGATATAACAGGTTTCAAACATCCCAAGATCATGTGGGGAGATATATTCAGATGTTTCCATAAGGTTTGCAGTCAGTACCTTTGAGTAAAATTGAAATGTATACTTCTTTCATTGCTAAAGCACTGAGTGCACTGAGAAATCAACTTTTTTGTCAATAATGCCTGAGTGATATAATAGGTGTCAAACATCTCAGCATATATGTGGGGAGTTATAGTGAATTGTTTCCATAAGTTTTGCATTCAGTACTTTAGAGTAAAATGGAAGTATATACTTTTAGTGCCAAAGCACTGCATTCACTTTGATATCAACTTTTTTGTCTTGAATACCTGAGTCATATAGTAGGTTTCAAACATCCCAAGATCATGTGGGGAGTTATATTCAGTTGTTTGCATAAGGTTTCCAGTCACTACCTTTGAGTAAAATTGAGATGTGTACTTCTTTCAATGCTAAAGGACTGTATGCTTTGAGAAATCAACTTTTTTGTCTTGAATACCTGAGTGATGTAACTGGTGCCAAACATCTCAGGATCATGTGGGGAGTCCTATTAAGAAGTTTCCATAGTGTTTGCAGTCAGTACCTTTGAGTAAAATTGAAGTATATACTTTTAGTTCCAAAGCACTGCATTCACTTAGATATCAACTTTTTGTCGTGAATACCTGAGTGATATAGTAGGTTTAAAAACATCCCAAGATCATGTGGAGAGTTATATTCAGATGTTTGCATAAGGTTTCCAGTCAGTACCTTTGAGTAAAATTGAGATGTGTACTTCTTTCAATGCTAAAGGACGGTATGCTTAGAGAAATCAACTTTTTTGTCTTGAATACCTGACTGATATAACAGGTGTCAAACATCTCAGGATCATGTGGGGAATGATATTAAGATGTTTCCATAAGGTTTGCATGCAGTACTTTAGAGTAAAATTGAAGTATATACTTTTAGTGCAAAGCCTGCATCCACTGAGAAATCAACTTTATTGTCTAGAATGCCTGAGTGATATAACAGATGTGAAACATCTCAGGATCATGTGAAGAGTTATATTAAGAAGTTTCCATAGTGTTTGCAGTAAGTACCTTTGAGTAAAATTGAAATGTGTACTTCATTCAATGTAAAGCACCGTATGCTTTGAGGAATCAACTTTTTTGTCTTGAACTCCTGTGTGATATAACAGGTGTCAAACATCTCAAGATTATGTGGGGAGTTATATTAAGATGTTTCCATAAGGTTTGCATTCAATACTTTAGAGTAAAATTGAACATCTACTTTTAGTTCCAAAGCACTGCTTGCACTGAGAAATCAACTTTTTTGTCTTGTATACCTGAGTGATATAACAGGTGTCATACATCTCAGGATAATGTGGGGAGTTATATTGAGATGTTTCCATAAGGTTTGCATTCAATACTTTAGAGTAAAATTGAAGTATATACTTTGAGTTCCAAAGCACTGCTTTCACTGTGAAATCAACTTTTTTCTCTTGTATACCTGAGTGATATAAGAGGTGTCAAACATCCCAGGATCATGTTGGGAGTTATATTCAGATATTTGCATAAGGTTTCCAGTCAGTACCTTTGAGTAAAATTGAAATGAGTACTTCATTCAATGTAAAGCACTGTATGCTTTGAGAAATCAACTTTTTTGTCTTGAACACCTGTGTGATATAACAGGTGTCAAACATCTCAAGATCATGTGGGGAGTTATATTAAGATGTTTCCATAAGGTTTGCATTCAATACTTTAGATTAAAATTGAACATCTACTTTTAGTTCCAACGCACTGCTTTCACTGAGAAATCAACTTTTTTGTCTTGAATACCTGAGTGATATAACAGGTGTCAAACATCTCAGGATCATGTGGGGAGTTATAGTAAATTGTTTCCATAAGGTTTGCATTCAGTACTTTAGAGTAAAATGGAAGTATATACTTTTAGTGCCAAAGCACTGCATTCACTTAAAAATCAACTTTTTTGCCTTGAATACCTGAGTGATATAGTAGGTTTCAAACATCCCAAGATCATGTTGGGAGTTATATTCAGTTGTTTGCATAAGGTTTCCAGTCAGTACCTTTGAGTAAAATTGAGATGTGTACTTCTTTCAATGCTAAAGGACGGTATGCTTTGAGAAATCAACTTTTTTGTCTTGAATACCTGAGTGATGTAACAGGTGCCAAACATCTCAGGATCATGTGGGGAGTCCTATTAAGAGGTTTCCATAGTGTTTGCAGTAGGTACCTTTGAGTAAAATTCAAATGTATACTTCATTCAATGCTAAACGACAGTATGCTTTGAGAAATCAACTTTTTTGTCTTGAATACCTGAGTGATATAACTGGTGTCAAACTTCTCAGGATCATGTGGGGAATGATATTATGATGTTTCCATAACGTTTGCATTCAGTACTTTAGAGTGAACTTTTAGTGCAAACAACAGCATTCACTGAGAAAATAACTTTTTTGTTTTGAACACCTGAGTGATATAACAGGTGCCAAATATCTCAGGATCATGTGGGGAGTTCTATTAAGATGTTTTCATAGTGTTTGCAGTCAGCACCTTTTAGTAAAATTAAAATGTATACTTCATTCAATGCTAAAGCACTGGATGCACTGAGAAATCAACTTTTTTGTCCTGTATACCTGAGTGATATAAGAGGTGTCAAACATCCCAACACCATGTGGGGAGATATATTCAGATGCTTCCATAAGGTTTGCAGTCAGTACCCATGAGTAAAGTTGAAATGTATACTTCTTTCATTGCTAAAGCACTCTCTGCACTGAGAAATCAACTTTTTTGTCTATAATGCCTGACTGATATAAAAGGTGCCATACATCTCAGGATGATGTGAGGAGTTATATTATGATGTTTCCATAAGGTTTGCATTCAATACTTTAGAGTAAAATTGAAGTATCTACTTTTAGTTCCAAAGCACTGCTTTCACTGAGAAATCAACTTTTTTGTCTTGTGTAACTGAGTGATATAAGAGGTGTCAAACATCCCAGGATCATGTGGGGAGTTATATTAAGATGTTTCTATAGTGTTTGCAGTAAGTACCTTTGAGTAAAATTGAAATGTGTACTTCATTCAACGTAAAGCACTGTATGCTTTGAGGAATCAACTTCTTTGTCTTGAACTCCTGTGTGATATAACAGGTGTCAAACATCTGACGATCATGTGGGGAGTTATATTAAGATGTTTCCATAAGGTTTGCATTCAATACTTTAGAGTAAAATTGAACATCTACTTTTAGTTCCAAAGCACTGCTTTCATTGAGAAATCAACTTTTTTGTCTTGAATACCTGAGTGATATAACAGGTGTCATACATCTCAGGATCATGTGGGGAGTTATATTAAGATGTTTCCATAAGGTTTGCATTCAATGCTTTAGAGTAAAATTGAAGTACATTCATTTTCTGCCAAAGCAATGCATTCACTGAGAAATCAACTTTTTTGTCTTGAACACCTGTGTGATATATCAGGTTTCAAACATCCCCAGATCATGTGGGGAGATATATTCAGATGTTTCCATAAGGTTTGCAGTCAGTACCTTTGAGTAAAATTGAAATGTATACTTCTTTCATTGCTAAAGCACTGTGTGCACTGAGAAATCAACTTTTTTGTCTATAATGCCTGAGTGATATAACAGGTGTCAAACATCTCAGGATCATGTGGGGAGTTATGTTAAATTGTTTCCATAAGGTTTGCATTTAGTACTTTAGAGTAAAATGGAAGTATATACTTTTAGTGCCAAAGCACTGCATTCACTTAGACATCAACTTTTTTGCCTTGAATACCTGAGTGATATAGCAGGTTTCAAACATCCCAAGATCATTTGGGGAGTTATATTCAGATGTTTGCATAAGGTTTCCAGTCAGTACCTTTGACTAAAATTGAGATGTGTTCTTCTTTCAATGCTAAAGGACTGTATGCTTTGAGAAATCAACTTTTTTGTCTTGAATACCTGAGTGATGTAACAGGTGCCAAACACCTCAGGATCATGTGGGGAGTCCTATTAAGAAGTTTCCATAGTGTTTGCAGTAAGTACCTTTGAGTGAAATTCAAATGTATATTCAATGCTAAACGACTGTATGCTTTGAGAAATCAACTTTTTTGTCTTGAATTCCTGAGTGATATAACAGGTGTCATACAGCTCAGGATGATGTGGGGAGTTATATTAAGATGTTTCCATAAGGTTTGCATTCAATACTTTAGAGTAAAATTGAAGTATATACTTTTAGTTCCAAAGCACTGCTTTCACTGAGAAATCAACTTTTTTAACTTGAATTCCTGAGTGATATAACAGGTTTCAAACATCCCAAGATCATGTGGGGAGATATATTCAGATGTTTCCATAAGGTTTGCAGTCAGTACCTTTGAGTAAAATTGAAATGTATACTTCTTTCATTGCTAAAGCACTGTGTGCACTGAGAAATCAACTTTTTTGTCTATAATGCCTGAGTGATATAAAAGGTGCCATACATCTCAGGATGATGTGAGGAGTTATATTAAGATGTTTCCATAAGGTTTGCATTCAATACTTTAGAGTAAAATTGAAGTATCTACTTTTAGTTCCAAAGCACTGCTTTCACTGGGAAATCAACTTTTATGTCTATAATTCCTGAGTGATATAACAGGTGTCAAACATCTCAGGATCATGTGGGGAGTTATAGTAAATAGTTTCCATAAGGTTTGCATTTAGTACTTTAGAGTAAAATGGAAGTATATACTTCTAGTGCCAAAGCACTGCATTCACTTAGACATCAACTTTTTTGCCTCGAATACCTGAGTGATATAGTAGGTTTCAAACATCCCAAGATCATGTGGGGAGTTATATTCAGTTGTTTGCATAAGGTTTCCAGTCAGTACCTTTGAGTAAAATTGAGATGTGTACTTCTTTCAATGCTAAAGGACTGCATGCTTTGAGAAATCAACTTTTTTGTCTTGAATACCTGAGTGATGTAACAGGTGCCAAACATCTCAGGATCATGTGGGGAGTCCTATGAAGAAGTTTCCATAGTGTTTGCAGTAAGTACCTTTGAGTGAAATTCAAATGTATACTTCATTCGATGCTAAACGACTCTATGCTTTGAGAAATCAACTTCTTTGCTTTAATACCTGAGTGATGTAACAGGTGCCAAACATCTCAGGATCATGTGGGGAGTCCTATTAAGAAGTTTCCATAGTATTTGCAGTAGGTACCTTTGAGTAAAATTCAAATGTATACTTCATTCAATGCTGAACGACTGTATGCTTTGAGAAATCAACTTTTTTGTCTTGAATACCTGAGTGATATAACTGGTGTCAAACTTCTCAGGATCATGTGGGGAATGATATATGATGTTTCCATAACGTTTGCATTCAGTACTTTAGAGTAAAATTAAAGTATATACTTTTAGTGCAAACAACTGCATTCACTGAGAAAATAACTTTTTTGTTTTGAAAACCTGAGTGACAGAACAGGTGCCAAATATCTCAGCATCATGTGGGGAGTTATATTAAGATGTTTTCATAGTGTTTGCAGTCAGTACCTTTGAGTGAAATTAAAATGTATACTTCATTCAATGCTAAAGCACTGGATGCGCTGAGAAATCAACTTTTTTGTCCTGTATACCTGAGTGATATAAGAGGTGTCAAACATCCCAACACCATGTGGGGAGATATTTTCAGATGCTTCCATTATGTTTGCAGTCAGTACTTTTGAGTAAAATTGAAATGTATACTTCTTTCATTGCTAAAGCACTGTGTGCACTGAGAAATCAACTTTTTTGTCTATAATGCCTGAGTGATATAAAAGGTGCCATACATCTCAGGATGATGTGAGGAGTTATATTAAGATGTTTCCATAAGGTTTGCATTCAATACTTTAGAGTAAAATTGAAGTATATGCTTTTAGTTCCAAAGCACTGCTTTCACTGAGAAATCAACTTTTTTGTCTTGTGTATCTGAGTGATATAAGAGGTGTCAAACATCCCAGGATCATGTGGGGAGTTATATTCAGATGTTTCTATAGTGTTTGCAGTAAGTCCCTTTGAGTAAAATTGAAATGTGTACTTCATTCAATGTAAAGCACTGTATGCTTTGAGGAATCAACTTTTTTTTCTTGAACTCCTGTGTGATGTAACAGGTGTCAAGCATCTCAAGATTATGTGGGGAGTTATATTAAATTGTTTCCATAAGGTTTGCATTTAGTACTTTAGAGTAAAATGGAAGTATATACTTTTAGTGCCAAAGCACTGCATTCACTTAGACATCAACTTTTTTGCCTTGAATACCTGAGTGATATAGTAGGTTTCAAACATCCCAAGATCATGTGGGGAGTTATATTCAGTTGTTTGCATAAGGTTTCCAGTCAGTACCTTTGAGTAAAATTGAGATGCGTACTTCTTTCGATGCTAAAGGACTGTATGCTTTGAGGAATCAACTTTTTTGTCTTGAACTCCTGTGTGATATAACAGGTGTCAAACATCTCAAGATCATGTGGGAAGTTATATTAAGATGTTTCCATAAGGTTTGCATTCAATACTTTAGAGTAAAATTGAACATCTACTTTTAGTTCCAAAGCACTGCTTTCACTGAGAAATCAACTTTTTTATCTTGAATACCTGAGTGATATAACTGGTGTCGTACATCTCAGGATCATGTGGGGAGTTATATTAAGATGTTTCCATAAGGTTTGCATTCAATGCTTTAGAGTAAAATTGAAGTACATTCATTTTCTGCCAAAGCAATGCATTCACTGAGAAATCAACTTTTTTGTCTTGAACACCTGTGTGATATATCAGGTTTCAAACATCCCAAGATCATGTGGGGAGATATATTCAGATGTTTCCATAAGGTTTGCAGTCAGTACCTTTGAGTAAAATTGAAATGTATACTTCTTTCATTGCTAAAGCACTGTGTGCACTGAGAAATCAACTTTTTTGTCTATAATGCCTGAGTGATATAACAGGTGTCAAACATCTCAGGATCATGTGGGGAGTTATAGTAAATAGTTTCCATAAGGTTTGCATTTAGTACTTTAGAGTAAAATGGAAGTATATACTTCTAGTGCCAAAGCACTGCATTCACTTAGACATCAACTTTTTTGCCTCGAATACCTGAGTGATATAGTAGGTTTCAAACATCCCAAGATCATGTGGGGAGTTATATTCAGTTGTTTGCATAAGGTTTCCAGTCAGTACCTTTGAGTAAAATTGAGATGTGTACTTCTTTCAATGCTAAAGGACTGCATGCTTTGAGAAATCAACTTTTTTGTCTTGAATACCTGAGTGATGTAACAGGTGCCAAACATCTCAGGATCATGTGGGGAGTCCTATGAAGAAGTTTCCATAGTGTTTGCAGTAAGTACCTTTGAGTGAAATTCAAATGTATACTTCATTCGATGCTAAACGACTCTATGCTTTGAGAAATCAACTTCTTTGCTTTAATACCTGAGTGATGTAACAGGTGCCAAACATCTCAGGATCATGTGGGGAGTCCTATTAAGAAGTTTCCATAGTATTTGCAGTAGGTACCTTTGAGTAAAATTCAAATGTATACTTCATTCAAAGCTGAACGACTGTATGCTTTGAGAAATCAACTTTTTTGTCTTGAATACCTGAGTGATATAACTGGTGTCAAACTTCTCAGGATCATGTGGGGAATGATATATGATGTTTCCATAACGTTTGCATTCAGTACTTTAGAGTAAAATTAAAGTATATACTTTTAGTGCAAACAACTGCATTCACTGAGAAAATAACTTTTTTGTTTTGAAAACCTGAGTGACAGAACAGGTGCCAAATATCTCAGGATCATGTGGGGAGTTATATTAAGATGTTTTCATAGTGTTTGCAGTCAGTACCTTTGAGTGAAATTAAAATGTATACTTCATTCAATGCTAAAGCACTGGATGCGCTGAGAAATCAACTTTTTTGTCCTGTATACCTGAGTGATATAAGAGGTGTCAAACATCCCAACACCATGTGGGGAGATATTTTCAGATGCTTCCATTATGTTTGCAGTCAGTACTTTTGAGTAAAATTGAAATGTATACTTCTTTCATTGCTAAAGCACTGTGTGCACTGAGAAATCAACTTTTTTGTCTATAATGCCTGAGTGATATAAAAGGTGCCATACATCTCAGGATGATGTGAGGAGTTATATTAAGATGTTTCCATAAGGTTTGCATTCAATACTTTAGAGTAAAATTGAAGTATATGCTTTTAGTTCCAAAGCACTGCTTTCACTGAGAAATCAACTTTTTTGTCTTGTGTATCTGAGTGATATAAGAGGTGTCAAACATCCCAGGATCATGTGGGGAGTTATATTCAGATGTTTCTATAGTGTTTGCAGTAAGTCCCTTTGAGTAAAATTGAAATGTGTACTTCATTCAATGTAAAGCACTGTATGCTTTGAGGAATCAACTTTTTTTTCTTGAACTCCTGTGTGATGTAACAGGTGTCAAGCATCTCAAGATTATGTGGGGAGTTATATTAAATTGTTTCCATAAGCTTTGCATTTAGTACTTTAGAGTAAAATGGAAGTATATACTTTTAGTGCCAAAGCACTGCATTCACTTAGACATCAACTTTTTTGCCTTGAATACGTGAGTGATATAGTAGGTTTCAAACATCCCAAGATCATGTGGGGAGTTATATTCAGTTGTTTGCATAAGGTTTCCAGTCAGTACCTTTGAGTAAAATTGAGATGCGTACTTCTTTCGATGCTAAAGGACTGTATGCTTTGAGGAATCAACTTTTTTGTCTTGAACTCCTGTGTGATATAACAGGTGTCAAACATCTCAAGATCATGTGGGAAGTTATATTAAGATGTTTCCATAAGGTTTGCATTCAATACTTTAGAGTAAAATTGAACATCTACTTTTAGTTCCAAAGCACTGCTTTCACTGAGAAATCAACTTTTTTATCTTGAATACCTGAGTGATATAACTGGTGTCGTACATCTCAGGATCATGTGGGGAGTTATATTAAGATGTTTCCATAAGGTTTGCATTCAATACTTTAGAGTAAAATTGATGTACATTCTTTTTCTGCCAAAGCAATGCATTCACTGAGAAATCAACTTTTTTGTCTTGAACACCTGAGTGATATAACAGGTTTCAAACATCCCAAGATCATGTGGGGAGATATATTCAGATGTTTCCATAAGGTTTGCCGTCAGTACCTTTGAGTAAAATTGAAATGTATACTTTTTTCATTGCTAAAGCACTGTGTGCACTGAAAAATCAACTTTTTTGTCTATAATGCCTGAGTGATATAACAGGTGTCAAACATCTCAGGATCATGTTGGGAGTTATAGTAAATTGTTTCGATAAGTTTTGCATTCAGTACTTTAGAGTAAAATGGAAGTATATACTTTTAGTGCCAAAGCACTGCATTCACTTAGATATCAACTTTTTTGCCTTGAATACCTGAGCGATATAGTAGGTTTCAAACATCCCAAGATCATTTGGGGAGTTATATTCAGACGTTTGCATAAGGTTTCCAGTCAGTACCTTTGACTAAAGTTGAGATGTGTTCTTCTTTCAATGCTAAAGGACTGTATGCTTTGAGAAATCAACTTTTTTGTCTTGAATACCTGAGTGATGTAACAGGTGCCAAACACCTCAGGATCATGTGGGGAGTCCTATTAAGAAGTTTCAATAGTTTTTGTAGTAAGTGCCTTTGAGAAAAACTCAAATGTATAATTCATTCAATGCTAAACGACTGTATGCTTTGAGACATCAACTTTTTTGTCTTGAATACCTGAGTGATATAACTGGTGTCAAACTTCTCAGGATCATGTGGGGAATGATATTATGATGTTTCCATAACGTTTGCATTCAGTACTTTAGAGTAAAATTAAAGTATATACTTTTAGTGCAATGCCTGCATTCACTGAGAAAATAACTTTTTTGTTTTGAATACCTGAGTGACATAACAGGTGCCAAACATCTCAGGATCATGTGGGGAGTTCTATTAAGATGTTTTCATAGTGTTTGCAGTCAGTACCTTTGAGTAAAATTAAAATGTATACTTCATTCAATGCTAAAGCACTGCATGCACTGAGATATCAACTTTTTTCTCCTGTATACCTGAGTGATATAAGAGGTGTCAAACATCCCAACATCATGTGGGGAGATATATTCAGATGCTTCCATAAGGTTTGCAGTCAGTACCTTTGAGTAAAATTGAAATGTATAAATCTTTCATTGCTAAAGCACTGTGTGCACTGAGAAATCAACTTTTTTCTCTATAATGCCTGAGTGATATAAAAGGTGCCATACATCTCAGGATGATGTGAGGAGTTATATTAAGATGTTTCCATAAGGTTTGCATTCAATACTTTAGAGTAAAATTGAAGTATATGCTTTTAGTTCCAAAGCACTGCTTTCACTGAGAAATCAACTTTTTTCTCTTGAATACCTGAGTGATATAAGAGGTGTCAAACATCCCAGGATCATGTGGGGAGTTATATTAAGATGTTTCTATAGTGTTTGCAGTAAGTACCTTTGAGTAAAATTGAAATGTGTACTTCATTCAATGTAAAGCACTGTATGCCTTGAGGAATTAACGTTTTTGTCTTGAACTCCTGTGTGATATAACAGGTGTCAAACATCTCAAGATCACGTGGGGAGTTATATTAAGATGTTTCAATAAGGTTTGCATTCAATACTTTAGAGTAAAATTGAACATCTACCTTTAGTTCTAAAGCACTGCTTTCACTGAGAAATCAACTTTTTTGTCTTGAATACCTGAGTGATATAACAGGTGTCATACATCTCAGGATCATGTGGGGAGTTATATTAAGATGTTTCCTTAAGGTTTGCATTCAATGCTTTAGAGTAAAATTGAAGTACGTTCTTTTTCTGCCAAAGCAATGCATTCACTGAGAAATCAACTTTTTTGTCTTGAACACCTGTGTGATATAACAGGTTTCAAACATCCCAAGATCATGTGGGGAGATATATTCAGATGTTTCCATAAGGTTTGCAGTCAGTACCTTTGAGTAAAATTGAAATGTATACTTCTTTCATTGCTAAAGCACTGTGTGCACTGAGAAATCAACTTTTTTGTCTATAATGCCTGAGTGATATAACAGGTGTCAAACATCTCAGGATCATGTTGGGAGTTATAGTAAATTGTTTCCATAAGGTTTGCATTTAGTACTTTAGAGTAAAATGGAAGTATATACTTTTAGTGCCAAAGCACTGCATTCACTTAGATATCAACTTTTTTGCCTTGAATACCTGAGTGATATAGTAGGTTTCAAACATCCCAAAATCATGTGGGGAGTTATATTCAGTTGTTTGCATAAGGTTTCCAGTCAGTACCTTTGAGTAAAATTGAGATGTGTACTTCTTTCAATGCTAAAGGACTGCATGCTTTGAGAAATCAACTTTTTTGTCTTGAATACCTGAGTGATGTAACAGGTGCCAAACATCTCAGGATCATGTGGGGAGTCCTATTAAGAAGTTTCCATAGTGTTTGCAGTAAGTACCTTTGAGTGAAATTCAAATGTATACTTCATTCGATGCTAAACGACTCTATGCTTTGAGAAATCAACTTCTTTGCTTTAATACCTGAGTGATGTAACAGGTGCCAAACATCTCAGGATCATGTGGGGAGTCCTATTAAGAAGTTTCCATAGTGTTTGCAGTAGGTACCTTTGAGTAAAATTCAAATGTATACTTCATTCAATGCTGAACGACTGTATGCTTTAAGAAATCAACTTTTTTGTCTTGAATACCTGAGTGATATAACTGGTGTCAAACTTCTCAGGATCATGTGGGGAATGATATATGATGTTTCCAAACGTTTGCATTCAGTACTTTAGAGTAAAATTAAAGTATATACTTTTAGTGCAAACAACTGCATTCACTGAGAAAATAACTTTTCTGTTTTGAAAACCTGAGTGAAAGAACAGGTGCCAAATATCTCACGATCATGTGGTGAGTTCTATTAAGATGTTTTCATAGTGTTTGCAGTCAGTACCTTTGAGTAAAATTAAAATGTATACTTCATTCAATGCTAAAGCACTGGATGCGCTGAGAAATCAACTTTTTTGTCCTGTATACCTGAGTGATATAAGAGGTGTCAAACATCGCAACACCATGTGGGGAGATATCTTCAGATGCTTCCATAAGGTTTGCAGTCAGTACTTTTGAGTAAAATTGAAATGTATACTTCTTTCATTGCTAAAGCACTGTGTGCACTGAGAAATCAACTTTTTTGTCTATAATGCCTGAGTGATATAAAGGGTGACATACATCTCAGGATGATGTGAGGAGTTATATTAAGATGTTTCCATAAGGTTTGCATTCAATACTTTAGAGTAAAATTGAAGTATATGCTTTTAGTTCCAAAGCACTGCTTTCACTGAGAAATCAACTTTTTTGTCCTGTGTACCTGAGTGATATAAGAGGTGTCAAACATCCCAGGATCATGTGGGGAGTTATATTCAGATGTTTCTATAGTGTTTGCAGTAAGTCCCTTTGAGTAAAATTGAAATGTGTACTTCATTGAATGTAAAGCACTGTATGCTTTGAGGAATCAACTTTTTTTTCTTGAACTCCTGTGTGATGTAACAGGTATCAAGCATCTCAAGATTATGTGGGGAGTTATATTAAGATGTTTCCATAAGGTTTGCATTCAATACTTTAGAGTAAACTTCAACATCTACTTTTAGTTCCAAAGCACTGCTTTCACTGAGAAATCAACTTTTTTGTCTTGAATACCTGAGTGATATAACAGGTGTCATACATCTCAGGATCATGTGGGGAGTTATATTAAGATGTTTCCATAAGGTTTGCATTCAATGCTTTAGAGTAAAATTGAAGTACGTTCTTTTTCTGCCAAAGCAATCCATTCACTGAGAAATCAACTTTTTTGTCTTGAACACCTGTGTGATATAACAGGTTTCAAACATCCCAAGATCATGTGGGGAGATATATTCAGATGTTTCCATAAGGTTTGCAGTCAGTACCTTTGAGTAAAATTGAAATGAATACTTCTTTCATTGCTAAAGCACTGTGTGCACTGAGAAATCAACTTTTTTGTCTATAATGCCTGAGTGATATAACAGGTGTCAAACATCTCAGGATCATGTTGGGAGTTATAGTAAATTGTTTCCATAAGGTTTGCATTTAGTACTTTAGAGTAAAATGGAAGTATATACTTTTAGTGCCAAAGCACTGCATTCACTTAGATATCAACTTTTTTGCCTTGAATACCTGAGTAATATAGTAGGTTTCAAACATCCCAAGATCATTTGGGGAGTTATATTCAGATATTTGCATAAGGTTTCCAGTCAGTACCTTTGACTAAAATTGAGATGTGTACTTCTTTCAATGCTAAAGGACTGTATGCTTTGAGAAATCAACTTTTTTGTCTTGAATACCTGCGTGATGTAACAGGTGCCAAACATCTCAGGATCATGTGGGGAGTCCTATTAAGAAGTTTCCATAGTGTTTGCAGTAAGTACCTTTGAGTGAAATTCAAATGTATACTTCATTCAATGCTAAACGACTGTATGCTTTGAGAAATCAACTTTTTTGCTTTAATACCTGAGTGATGTAACAGGTGCCAAACATCTCAGGATCATGTGGGGAGTCCTATTAAGAAGTTTCCATAGTGTTTGCAGTAGGTACCTTTGAGTAAAATTCAAATGTATACTTCATTCAATGCTAAACGACTGTATGCTTTGAGAAATCAACTTTTTTGTCTTGAATACCTGAGTGATATAACTGGTGTCAAACTTCTCAGGATCATGTGGGGAATGATATTATGATGTTTCCATAACGTTTGCATTCAGTACTTTAGAGTGAAATTAAAGTATATACTTTTAGTGCAAACAACTGCATTCACTGAGAAAATAACTTTTTTGTTTTCAATACCTGAGTGACATAACAGGTGCCAAATATCTCAGGATCATGTGGGGAGTTCTATTAAGATGTTTTCATAGTGTTTGCAGTCAGTACCTTTGAGTAAAATTGAAATGTATACTTCTTTCATTGCTAAAGCACTGTGTGCACTGAGAAATCAACTTATTTGTCTATAATGCCTGAGTGATATCAAAGGTGCCATACATCTCAGGATGATGTGAGGAGCTATATTAAGATGTTTCCATAAGGTTTGCATTCAATACTTTAGAGCAAAATTGAAGTATATACTTTAGTGCCAAAGCACTGCATTCACTTAGACATCAACTTTTTTGCCTTGAATACCTGAGTGATATAGTAGGTTTCAAACATCCCAAAATCATGTGGGGAGTTATATTCAGTTGTTTGCATAAGGTTTCCAGTCAGTACCTTTGACTAAAATTGAGATGTGTACTTCTTTCAATGCTAAAGGACTGTATGCTTTGAGAAATCAACTTTTTTGTCTTGAATACCTGCGTGATGTAACAGGTGCCAAACATCTCAGGATCATCTGGGGAGTCCTATTAAGAAGTTTACATAGTGTTTGCAGTAAGTACCTTTGAGTGAAATTCAAATGTATACTTCATTCAATGCTAAACGACTGTATGCTTTGAGAAATCAACTTTTTTGCTTTAATACCTGAGTGATGTAACAGGTGCCAAACATCTCAGGATCATGTGGGGAGTCCTATTAAGAAGTTTCCATAGTGTTTGCAGTAGGTACCTTTGAGTAAAATTCAAATGTATACTTCATTCAATGCTAAACGACTGTATGCTTTGAGAAATCAACTTTTTTGTCTTGAATACCTGAGTGATATAACTGGTGTCAAACTTCTCAGGATCATGTGGGGAATGATATTATGATGTTTCCATAACGTTTGCATTCAGTACTTTAGAGTAAAATTAAAGTATATACTTTTAGTGCAAACAACTGCATTCACTGAGAAAATAACTTTTTTGTTTTCAATACCTGAGTGACATAACAGGTGCCAAATATCTCAGGATCATGTGGGGAGTTCTATTAAGATGTTTTCATAGTGTTTGCAGTCAGTACCTTTGAGTAAAATTGAAATGTATACTTCTTTCATTGCTAAAGCACTGTGTGCACTGAGAAATCAACTTATTTGTCTATAATGCCTGAGTGATATAAAAGGTGCCATACATCTCAGGATGATGTGAGGAGCTATATTAAGATGTTTCCATAAGGTTTGCATTCAATACTTTAGAGCAAAATTGAAGTATATACTTTTAGTGCCAAAGCACTGCATTCACTTAGACATCAACTTTTTTGCCTTGAATACCTGAGTGATATAGTAGGTTTCAAACATCCCAAGATCATGTGGGGAGTTATATTCAGTTGTTTGCATAAGGTTTCCAGTCAGTACCTTTGAGTAAAATTGAGATGTGTACTTCTTTCAATGCTAAAGGACTGCATGCTTTGAGAAATCAACTTTTTTGTCTTGAATACCTGAGTGATGTAACAGGTGCCAAACATCTCAGGATCATGTGGGGAGTCCTATTAAGAAGTTTCCATAGTGCTTGCAGTAGGTACCTTTGAGTAAAATTCAAATGTATACTTCATTCAATGCTAAACGACTGTATGCTTTGAGAAATCAACTTTTTTGTCTTGTGTACCTGAGTGATATAAGAGGTGTCAAACATCCCAGGATCATGTGGGGAGTTATATTAAGATGTTTCTGTAGTGTTTGTAGTAAGTACCTTTGAGTAAAATTGAAATGTGTACTTCATTCAATGTAAAGCACTGTATGCTTTGAGGAATCAACTTTTTTGTCTTGAACTCCTGTGTGATATAACAGGTGTCAAACATCTCAGGATCATGTGGGGAGTTATAGTAAATTGTTTCCATAAGGTTTGTATTTAGTACTTTAGAGTAAAATGGAAGTATATACTTTTAGTGCCAAAGCACTGCATTCACTTAGACATCAACTTTTTTGCCTTGAATACCTGAGTGATATAGTAGGTTTCAAACATCCCAAGATCATGTGGGGAGTTATATAAAGATGTTTCCATAAGGTTTCCATTCAATACTTTAGAGTAAAATTGAACATCTACTTTTAGTTCCAAAGCACTGCTTTCACTGAGAAATCAACTTTTTTATCTTGAATACCTGAGTGATATAACAGGTGTCGTACATCTCAGGATCATGTGGGGAGTTATATTAAGATGTTTCCATAAGGTTTGCATTCAATACTTTAGATTAAAATGGAAGTATATACTTTTAGTGCCAAAGCACTGCATTCACTTAGACATCAACTTTTTTGCCTTGAATACCTGAGTGATATAGTAGGTTTCAAACATCCCAAGATCATGTGGGGAGTTATATTCAGTTGTTTGCATAAGGTTTCCAGTCAGTATCTTTGAGTAAAATTGAGATGTGTACTTCTTTCAATGCTAAAGGACTGTATGCTCTGAGTAATCAACTTTTTTGTCTTGAATACCTGAGTGATGTAACAGGTGCCAAATATCTCAGGATCATGTGGGGAGTCCTATTAAGAAGTTTCCATAGTGTTTGCAGTAAGTACCTTTGAGTGAAATTCAAATGTATACTTCATTCAATGCTAAACGACTGTATGCTTTGAGAAATCAACTTTTTTGCTTTAATACCTGAGTGATGTAACAGGTGCCAAACATCTCAGGATCATGTGGGGAGTCCTATTAAGAAGTTTCCATAGTGTTTGCAGTAGGTACCTTTGAGTAAAATTCAAATGTATACTTCATTCAATGCTAAACGACTGTATGCTTTGAGAAATCAACTTTTTTGTCTTGAATACCTGAGTGATATAACTGGTGTCAAACTTCTCAGGATCATGTGGGGAATGATATTATGATGTTTCCATAACGTTTGCATTCAGTACTTTAGAGTGAAATTAAAGTATATACTTTTAGTGCAAACAACTGCATTCACTGAGAAAATAACTTTTTTGTTTTCAATACCTGAGTGACATAACAGGTGCCAAATATCTCAGGATCATGTGGGGAGTTCTATTAAGATGTTTTCATAGTGTTTGCAGTCAGTACCTTTGAGTAAAATTGAAATGTATACTTCTTTCATTGCTAAAGCACTGTGTGCACTGAGAAATCAACTTATTTGTCTATAATGCCTGAGTGATATCAAAGGTGCCATACATCTCAGGATGATGTGAGGAGCTATATTAAGATGTTTCCATAAGGTTTGCATTCAATACTTTAGAGCAAAATTGAAGTATATACTTTAGTGCCAAAGCACTGCATTCACTTAGACATCAACTTTTTTGCCTTGAATACCTGAGTGATATAGTAGGTTTCAAACATCCCAAAATCATGTGGGGAGTTATATTCAGTTGTTTGCATAAGGTTTCCAGTCAGTACCTTTGACTAAAATTGAGATGTGTACTTCTTTCAATGCTAAAGGACTGTATGCTTTGAGAAATCAACTTTTTTGTCTTGAATACCTGCGTGATGTAACAGGTGCCAAACATCTCAGGATCATCTGGGGAGTCCTATTAAGAAGTTTACATAGTGTTTGCAGTAAGTACCTTTGAGTGAAATTCAAATGTATACTTCATTCAATGCTAAACGACTGTATGCTTTGAGAAATCAACTTTTTTGCTTTAATACCTGAGTGATGTAACAGGTGCCAAACATCTCAGGATCATGTGGGGAGTCCTATTAAGAAGTTTCCATAGTGTTTGCAGTAGGTACCTTTGAGTAAAATTCAAATGTATACTTCATTCAATGCTAAACGACTGTATGCTTTGAGAAATCAACTTTTTTGTCTTGAATACCTGAGTGATATAACTGGTGTCAAACTTCTCAGGATCATGTGGGGAATGATATTATGATGTTTCCATAACGTTTGCATTCAGTACTTTAGAGTAAAATTAAAGTATATACTTTTAGTGCAAACAACTGCATTCACTGAGAAAATAACTTTTTTGTTTTCAATACCTGAGTGACATAACAGGTGCCAAATATCTCAGGATCATGTGGGGAGTTCTATTAAGATGTTTTCATAGTGTTTGCAGTCAGTACCTTTGAGTAAAATTGAAATGTATACTTCTTTCATTGCTAAAGCACTGTGTGCACTGAGAAATCAACTTATTTGTCTATAATGCCTGAGTGATATAAAAGGTGCCATACATCTCAGGATGATGTGAGGAGCTATATTAAGATGTTTCCATAAGGTTTGCATTCAATACTTTAGAGCAAAATTGAAGTATATACCTTTAGTGCCAAAGCACTGCATTCACTTAGACATCAACTTTTTTGCCTTGAATACCTGAGTGATATAGTAGGTTTCAAACATCCCAAGATCATGTGGGGAGTTATATTCAGTTGTTTGCATAAGGTTTCCAGTCAGTACCTTTGAGTAAAATTGAGATGTGTACTTCTTTCAATGCTAAAGGACTGCATGCTTTGAGAAATCAACTTTTTTGTCTTGAATACCTGAGTGATGTAACAGGTGCCAAACATCTCAGGATCATGTGGGGAGTCCTATTAAGAAGTTTCCATAGTGCTTGCAGTAGGTACCTTTGAGTAAAATTCAAATGTATACTTCATTCAATGCTAAACGACTGTATGCTTTGAGAAATCAACTTTTTTGTCTTGTGTACCTGAGTGATATAAGAGGTGTCAAACATCCCAGGATCATGTGGGGAGTTATATTAAGATGTTTCTGTAGTGTTTGTAGTAAGTACCTTTGAGTAAAATTGAAATGTGTACTTCATTCAATGTAAAGCACTGTATGCTTTGAGGAATCAACTTTTTTGTCTTGAACTCCTGTGTGATATAACAGGTGTCAAACATCTCAGGATCATGTGGGGAGTTATAGTAAATTGTTTCCATAAGGTTTGTATTTAGTACTTTAGAGTAAAATGGAAGTATATACTTTTAGTGCCAAAGCACTGCATTCACTTAGACATCAACTTTTTTGCCTTGAATACCTGAGTGATATAGTAGGTTTCAAACATCCCAAGATCATGTGGGGAGTTATATAAAGATGTTTCCATAAGGTTTCCATTCAATACTTTAGAGTAAAATTGAACATCTACTTTTAGTTCCAAAGCACTGCTTTCACTGAGAAATCAACTTTTTTATCTTGAATACCTGAGTGATATAACAGGTGTCGTACATCTCAGGATCATGTGGGGAGTTATATTAAGATGTTTCCATAAGGTTTGCATTCAATACTTTAGATTAAAATGGAAGTATATACTTTTAGTGCCAAAGCACTGCATTCACTTAGACATCAACTTTTTTGCCTTGAATACCTGAGTGATATAGTAGGTTTCAAACATCCCAAGATCATGTGGGGAGTTATATTCAGTTGTTTGCATAAGGTTTCCAGTCAGTATCTTTGAGTAAAATTGAGATGTGTACTTCTTTCAATGCTAAAGGACTGTATGCTCTGAGTAATCAACTTTTTTGTCTTGAATACCTGAGTGATGTAACAGGTGCCAAATATCTCAGGATCATGTGGGGAGTCCTATTAAGAAGTTTCCATAGTGTTTGCAGTAAGTACCTTTGAGTAAAATTCAAATGTATACTTCATTCAAAGCTAAACGACTGTATGCTTTGAGAAATCATCTTTTTTGTCTTGAATACCTGAGTGATATAACTGGTGTCAAACTTCTCAGGATCATGTGGGGAATGATATTATGATGTTTCCATAACGTTTGCATTCAGTACTTTAGAGTAAAATTAAAGTATATACTTTTAGTGCAAAGCCTGCATTCACTGAGAAAATAACTTTTTTGTTTTGAATACCTGAGTGACATAACAGGTGCCAAACATCTCAGGATCATGTGGGGAGTTCTATTAAGATGTTTTCATAGTGTTTGCAGTCAGTACCTTTGAGTAAAATTAAAATGTATACTTCATTCAATGCTAAAGCACTGGATGCACTGAGATATCAACTTTTTTCTCCTGTATACCTGAGTGATATAAGAGATGTCAAACATCCCAACATCATGTGGGGAGATATATTCAGATGCTTCCATAAGGTTTGCAGTCAGTAACTTTGAGTAAAATTGAAATGTATACTTCTTTCATTGCTAAAGCACTGTGTGCACTGAGAAATCAACTTTTTTCTCTATAATGCCTGAGTGATATAAAAGGTGCCATACATCTCAGGATGATGTGAGGAGTTATATTAAGATGTTTCCATAAGGTTTGCATTCAATACTTTAGAGTAAAATTGAAGTATATGTTTTTAGTTCCAAAGCATTGCTTTCACTGAGAAATCAACTTTTTTGTCTTGTGTACCTGAGTGATATAAGAGGTGTCAAACATCCCAGGATCATGTGGGGAGTTATATTAAGATGTTTCTATAGTGTTTGCAGTAAGTACCTTTGAGTAAAATTGAAATGTGTACTTCATTCAATGTAAAGCACTGTATGCTTTGAGGAATCAACTTTTTTGCCTTGATCTCCTGTGTGATATAACAGGTGTCAAACATCTCAAGATCATGTGGGGAGTTATATTAAGATGTTTCCATAAGGTTTGCATTCAATACTTTAGAGTAAAATTGAAAATCTACTTTTAGTTCCAAACCACTGCTTTCACTGAGAAATCAACTTTTTTGTCTATAATGCCTGAGTGATATAACAGGTGTCAAACATCTCAGGATCATGTGGGGAGTTATAGTAAATTGTTTCCATAAGGTTTGCATTTAGTACTTTAGATTAAAATGGAAGTATAAACTTTTAGTGCCAAAGCACTGCATTCACTTAGACATCAACTTTTTTGCCTTGAATACCTGAGTGATATAGTAGGTTTCAAACATCCCAAGATCATGTGGGGAGTTATATTCAATTGTTTGCATAAGGTTTCCAGTCAGTACCTTTGAGTAAAATTGAGATGTGTACTTCTTTCAATGCTAAAGGACTGTATGCTTTGAGAAATCAACTTTTTTGTCTTGATCTCCTGTGTGATATAACAGGTGTCAAACTTCTCAGGATCATGTGGGGAATGATATTATGATGTTTCCATAACGTTTGCATTCAGTACTTTAGAGTAAAATTAAAGTATATACTTTTAGTGCAAAGCCTGCATTCACTGAGAAAATAACTTTTTTGTTTTGAATACCTGAGTGACATAACAGGTGCCAAACATCTCAGGATCATGTGGGGAGTTCTATTAAGATGTTTTCATAGTGTTTGCAGTCAGTACCTTTGAGTAAAATTAAAATGTATACTTCATTCAATGCTAAAGCACTGGATGCACAGAGATATCAACTTTTTTCTCCTGTATACCTGAGTGATATAAGAGATGTCAAACATCCCAACATCATGTGGGGAGATATATTCAGATGCTTCCATAAGGTTTGCAGTCAGTAACTTTGAGTAAAATTGAATGTATACTTCTTTCATTGCTAAAGCACTGTGTGCACTGAGAAATCAACTTTTTTCTCTATAATGCCTGAGTGATACATCTCAGGATGATGTGAGGAGTTATATTAAGATGTTTCCATAAGGTTTGCATTCAATACTTTAGAGTAAAATTGAAGTATCTACTTTTAGTTCCAAAGCACTGCTTTCACTGGGAAATCAACTTTTATGTCTATAATGCCTGAGTGATATAACAGGTGTCAAACATCTCAGGATCATGTGGGGAGTTATAGTAAATTGTTTCCATAAGGTTTGCATTTAGTACTTTAGAGTAAAATGGAAGTATATACTTTTAGTGCCAAAGCACTGCATTCACTTAGACATCAACTTCTTTGCCTTGAATACGTGAGTGATATAGTAGGTTTCAAACATCCCAAGATCATGTGGGGAGTTATATTCAGTTGTTTGCATAAGGTTTGCAGTCAGTACCTTTGAGTAAAATTGAGATGTGTACTTCTTTCAATGCTAAAGGACGGTATGCTTTGAGAAATCAACTTTTTTGTCTTGAACACCTGAGTGATGTAACAGGTGCCAAACATCTCAGGATCATGGTGGGAGTCCTATTAAGGAGTTTCCATAGTATTTGCAGTAAGTACCTTTGAGTGAAATTCAAATGTATACTTCATTCAATGCTAAACGACTGTATGCTTTGAGAAATCAACTTTTTTGTCTTGAATACCTGAGTGATATAACTGGTGTCAAACTTCTCAGGATCATGTGGGGAATGATATATGATGTTTCCAAAACGTTTGCATTCAGTACTTTAGAGTAAAATTAAAGTATATACTTTTAGTGCAAACAAGTGCATTCACTGAAAAAATAAATTTTTTGTTTTGAATACCTGAGTGACATAACAGGTGCCAAATATCTCAGGATCATGTGGGGAGTTCTATTAAGATGTTTTCATAGTGTTTGCAGTCAGTACCTTTGAGTAAAATTAAAATGTATACTTCATTCAATGCTAAAGCACTGGATGCACTGAGAAATCAACTTTTTTGTCCTGTATACCTGAGTAATATAAGAGGTGTCAAACATCCCAACAACATGTGGGGAGATATATTCAGATTCTTCCATAAGGTTTGCAGTCAGTACCTATGAGTAAAATTGAAATGTATACTTCTTTCATTGCTAAAGCACTGTGTGCACTGAGAAATCAATTTTTTTGTCTATAATGCCTGAGTGATATAAAAGGTGACATACATCTCAGGATGATGTGAGGAGTTATATTAAGATGTTTCCATAAGGTTTACATTCAATACTTTAGAGTAAAATTGAAGTATCTACTTTTAGTTCCAAAGCACTGCATTCACTGAGAATTCAACTTTTTTGTCTTGTGTACCTGAGTGATATAAGAGGTGTCAAACACCTCAGGATCATGTGGGGAGACCTATTAAGAAGTTTCAATAGTGTTTGCAGTAAGTACCTTTGAGTAAAATTCAAATGTATAATTCATTCAAAGCTAAACGACTGTATGCTTTGAGAAATCAACTTTTTTGTCTTGAATACCTGAGTGATATAACTGGTGTCAAACTTCTCAGGATCATGTGGGGAATGATATTATGATGTTTCCATAACGTTTGCATTCAGTACTTTAGAGTAAAATTAAAGTATATACTTTTAGTGCAAAGCCTGCATTCACTGAGAAAATAACTTTTTTGTTTTGAATACCTGAGTGACATAACAGGTGCCAAACATCTCAGGATCATGTGGGGAGTTCTATTAAGATGTTTTCATAGTGTTTGCAGTCAGTACCTTTGAGTAAAATTAAAATGTATACTTCATTCAATGCTAAAGCACTGGATGCACAGAGATATCAACTTTTTTCTCCTGTATACCTGAGTGATATAAGAGATGTCAAACATCCCAACATCATGTGGGGAGATATATTCAGATGCTTCCATAAGGTTTGCAGTCAGTAACTTTGAGTAAAATTGAATGTATACTTCTTTCATTGCTAAAGCACTGTGTGCACTGAGAAATCAACTTTTTTCTCTATAATGCCTGAGTGATACATCTCAGGATGATGTGAGGAGTTATATTAAGATGTTTCCATAAGGTTTGCATTCAATACTTTAGAGTAAAATTGAAGTATCTACTTTTAGTTCCAAAGCACTGCTTTCACTGGGAAATCAACTTTTATGTCTATAATGCCTGAGTGATATAACAGGTGTCAAACATCTCAGGATCATGTGGGGAGTTATAGTAAATTGTTTCCATAAGGTTTGCATTTAGTACTTTAGAGTAAAATGGAAGTATATACTTTTAGTGCCAAAGCACTGCATTCACTTAGACATCAACTTCTTTGCCTTGAATACGTGAGTGATATAGTAGGTTTCAAACATCCCAAGATCATGTGGGGAGTTATATTCAGTTGTTTGCATAAGGTTTGCAGTCAGTACCTTTGAGTAAAATTGAGATGTGTACTTCTTTCAATGCTAAAGGACGGTATGCTTTGAGAAATCAACTTTTTTGTCTTGAACACCTGAGTGATGTAACAGGTGCCAAACATCTCAGGATCATGGTGGGAGTCCTATTAAGGAGTTTCCATAGTATTTGCAGTAAGTACCTTTGAGTGAAATTCAAATGTATACTTCATTCAATGCTAAACGACTGTATGCTTTGAGAAATCAACTTTTTTGTCTTGAATACCTGAGTGATATAACTGGTGTCAAACTTCTCAGGATCATGTGGGGAATGATATATGATGTTTCCAAAACGTTTGCATTCAGTACTTTAGAGTAAAATTAAAGTATATACTTTTAGTGCAAACAAGTGCATTCACTGAAAAAATAAATTTTTTGTTTTGAATACCTGAGTGACATAACAGGTGCCAAATATCTCAGGATCATGTGGGGAGTTCTATTAAGATGTTTTCATAGTGTTTGCAGTCAGTACCTTTGAGTAAAATTAAAATGTATACTTCATTCAATGCTAAAGCACTGGATGCACTGAGAAATCAACTTTTTTGTCCTGTATACCTGAGTAATATAAGAGGTGTCAAACATCCCAACAACATGTGGGGAGATATATTCAGATTCTTCCATAAGGTTTGCAGTCAGTACCTATGAGTAAAATTGAAATGTATACTTCTTTCATTGCTAAAGCACTGTGTGCACTGAGAAATCAATTTTTTTGTCTATAATGCCTGAGTGATATAAAAGGTGACATACATCTCAGGATGATGTGAGGAGTTATATTAAGATGTTTCCATAAGGTTTACATTCAATACTTTAGAGTAAAATTGAAGTATCTACTTTTAGTTCCAAAGCACTGCATTCACTGAGAATTCAACTTTTTTGTCTTGTGTACCTGAGTGATATAAGAGGTGTCAAACACCTCAGGATCATGTGGGGAGACCTATTAAGAAGTTTCAATAGTGTTTGCAGTAAGTACCTTTGAGTAAAATTCAAATGTATAATTCATTCAAAGCTAAACGACTGTATGCTTTGAGAAATCAACTTTTTTGTCTTGAATACCTGAGTGATATAACTGGTGTCAAACTTCTCAGGATCATGTGGGGAATGATATTATGATGTTTCCATAACGTTTGCATTCAGTACTTTAGAGTAAAATTAAAGTATATACTTTTAGTGCAAAGCCTGCATTCACTGAGACAATAACTTCTTTGTTTTGAATACCTGAGTGACATAACAGGTGCCAAACATCTCAGGATCATGTGGGGAGTTCTATTAAGATGTTTTCATAGTGTTTGCAGTCAGTACCTTTGAGTAAAATTAAAATGTATACTTCATTCAATGCTAAAGCACTGGATGCACTGAGATATCAACTTTTTTCTCCTGTATACCTGAGTGATATAAGAGATGTCAAACATCCCAACATCATGTGGGGAGATATATTCAGATGCTTCCATAAGGTTTGCAGTCAGTAACTTTGAGTAAAATTGAATGTATACTTCTTTCATTGCTAAAGCACTGTGTGCACTGAGAAATCAACTTTTTTCTCTATAATGCCTGAGTGATATAAAAGGTGCCATACATCTCAGGATGATGTGAGGAGTTATATTAAGATGTTTCCATAAGGTTTGCATTGAATACTTTAGAGTAAAATTGAAGTATATGCTTTTAGTTCCAAAGCATTGCTTTCACTGAGAAATCAACTTTTTTGTCTTGTGTACCTGAGTGATATAAGAGGTGTCAAACATCCCAGGATCATGTGGGGAGTTATATTAAGATGTTTCTATAGTGTTTGCAGTAGGTACCTTTGAGTAAAATTCAAATGTATACTTCATTCAATGCTAAACGACTGTATGCTTTGAGAAATCAACTTTTTTGTCTTGAATACCTGAGTGATATAACTGGTGTCAAACTTCTCAGGATCATATGGGGAATGATATTATGATGTTTCCATAACGTTTGCATTCAGTACTTTAGAGTAAACTTTTAGTGCAAACAACTGCATTCACTGAGAAAATAACTTTTTTGTTTTGAATACCTGAGTGAGATAACAGGTGCCAAATATCTCAGGATCGTGTGGGGAGTTATAGTAAATTGTTTCGATAAGGTTTGCATTCAGTACTTTAGAGTAAAATGGAAGTATATACTTTTAGTGCCAAAGCACTGCATTCACTTAGATATCAACTTTTTTGCCTTGAATACCTGAGTGATTTAGTAGGTTTCAAACATCCCAAGATCATGTGGGGAGTGAAATTCAGTTGTTTGCATAAGGTTTCCAGTCAGTACCTTTGAGTAAAATTGAGATGTGTACTTCTTTCAATGCTAAAGGACTGTATGCTTTGACAAATCAACTTTTTTGTCTTGAATACCTGAGTGATGTAACAGGTGCCAAACACCTCAGGATCATGTGGGGAGTCCTATTAAGAAGTTTCAATAGTGTTTGCAGTAAGTACCTTTGAGTAAAATTCAAATGTATAATTCATTCAATGCTAAATGACAGTATGCTTTGAGAAATCAACTTTTTTGTCTTGAATACCTGAGTGATATAACTGGTGTCAAACTTCTCAGAATCATGTGGGGAGTTATATTAAGATGTTTCCATAAGGTTTGCATTCAATACTTTAGAGTAAAATTGAAGTACATTCTTTTCTGCCAAAGCAATTCATTCACTGAGAAATCAACTTTTTTGTCTTGAACACCTGAGTGATATAACAGATTTCAAACACCCCAAGATCATGTGGGGAGATATATTCAGATGTTTCCATGAGGTTTGCAGTCAGTACCTTTGAGTAAAATTGAAATGTATACTTCTTTCATTGCTAAACCACTGTGTGCACTGAGAAATCAACTTTTTTGTCTATAATGCCTGAGTGATATAACAGGTGTCAAGCATCTCAAGATCATGTGGGGAGTTATATTAAGATGTTTCCATAAGGTTTGCATTCAGTACTTTAGAGTTAAATGGAAGTATATACTTTTAGTGCCAAAGCACTGCATTCGCTTAGATATCAACTTTTTTGCCTTGAATACCTGAGTGATATAGTAGGTTTCAAAGACCCCAAGATCATGTGGGGAGTTATATTCAGTTGTTTGCATTAGGTTTCCAGTCAGTACCTTTGAGTAAACTTGAGATGTGTACTTCTTTCAATGCTAAAGGACCGTATGCTTTGAGAAATCAACTTTTTTGTCTTGAATACCTGAGTGATGTAACAGGTGCCAAACATCTCAGGATCATGTGGGGAGTCCTATTAAGAAGTTCCCATAGTGTTTGCAGTAAGTACCTTTGAGTAAAATTCAAATGTATAATTCATTCAATGCTAAACGACTGTATGCTTTGAGAAATCAACTTTTTTGTCTTGAATACCTGAGTGATATAACTGGTGTCAAACTTCTCAGGATCATGTGGGGAATGATATTATGATGTTTCCATAACGTTTGCATTCAGTACTTTAGAGGAAAATTAAAGTATATACTTTTAGTGCAAAGCCTGCATTCACTGAGAAAATAACTTTTTTGTTTTGAATACCTGAGTGACATAACAGGTGCCAAACATCTCAGGATCATGTGGGGAGTTCTATTAATATGTTTTCATAGTGTTTGCAGTCAGTACCTTTGAGTAAAATTAAAATGTATACTTCATTCAATGCTAAAGCACTGGATGCACTGAGATATCAACTTTTTTCTCCTGTATACCTGAGTGATATAAGAGATGTCAAACATCCCAACATCATGTGGGGAGATATATTCAGATGCTTCCATAAGGTTTGCAGTCAGTACCTTTGAGTAAAATTGAATGTATACTTCTTTCATTGCTAAAGCACTGTGTGCACTGAGAAATCAACTTTTTTGTCTATAATGCCTGAGTGATACATCTCAGGATGATGTGAGGAGTTATATTAAGATGTTTCCATAAGGTTTGCATTGAATACTTCAGAGTAAAATTGAAGTATATGCTTTTAGTTCCAAAGCATTGCTTTCACTGAGAAATCAACTTCTTTGTCTTGTGTACCTGAGTGATATAAGAGGTGTCAAACATCCCAGGATCATGTGGGGAGTTAAATTAAGTTGTTTCTATAGTGTTTGCAGTAAGTACCTTTGAGTAAAATTGAAATGTGTACTTCATTCAATGTAAAGCACTGTATGCTTTGAGGAATCAACTTTTTTGCCTTGACCTCCTGTGTGATATAACAGGTGTCAAACATCTCAAGATCATGTGGGGAGTTATATTAAGATGTTTCCATAAGGTTTGCATTCAATACTTTTGAGTAAAATTGAAAATCTACTTTTAGTTCCAAACCACTGCTTTCACTGAGAAATCAACTTTTTTGTCTATAATGCCTGAGTGATATAACAGGTGTCAAACATCTCAGGATCATGTGGGGAGTTATAGTAAATTGTTTCCATAAGGTTTGCATTTAGTACTTTAGATTAAAATGGAAGTATATACTTTTAGTGCCAAAGCACTGCATTCACTTAGACATCAACTTTTTTGCCTTGAATACCTGAGTGATATACTAGGTTTCAAACATCCCAAGATCATGTGGGGAGTTATATTCAGTTGTTTGCATAAGGTTTCCAGTCAGTACCTTTGAGTAAAATTGAGATGTGTACTTCTTTCAATGCTAAAGGACTGTATGCTCTGAGAAATCAACTTTTTTGTCTTGAATACCTGAGTGATGTAACAGGTGCCAAATATCTCAGGATCATGTGGGGAGTCCTATTAAGAAGTTTCCATAGTGTTTGCAGTAAGTACCTTTGAGTAAAATTCAAATGTATACTTCATTCAATGCTAAACGACTGTATGCTTTGAGAAATCAACTTTTTTGTCTTGAATACCTGAGTGATGTAACAGGTGCCAAACACCTCAGGATCATGTGGGGAGACCTATTAAGAAGTTTCAATAGTGTTTGCAGTAAGTACCTTTGAGTAAAATTCAAATGTATAATTCATTCAAAGCTAAACGACTGTATGCTTTGAGAAATCAACTTTTTTGTCTTGAATACCTGAGTGATATAACTGGTGTCAAACATCTCAGGATCATGTGGGGAATGATATTATGATGTTTCCATAACGTTTGCATTCAGTACTTTAGAGTAAAATTAAAGTATATACTTTTAGTGCAAAGTCTGCATTCACTGAGAAAATAACTTCTTTGTTTTGAATACCTGAGTGACATAACAGGTGCCAAACATCTCAGGATTATGTGGGGAGTTCTATTAAGATGTTTTCATAGTGTTTGCAGTCAGTACCTTTGAGTAAAATTAAAATGTATACTTCATTCGATGCTAAAGCACTGGATGCACTGAGATATCAACTTTTTTCTCCTGTATACCTGAGTGATATAAGAGATGTCAAACATCCCAACATCATGTGGGGAGATATATTCAGATGCTTCCATAAGGTTTGCAGTCAGTAACTTTGAGTAAAATTGAATGTATACTTCTTTCATTGCTAAAGCACTGTGTGCACTGAGAAATCAACTTTTTTCTCTATAATGCCTGAGTGATATAAAAGGTGCCATACATCTCAGGATGATGTGAGGAGTTATATTAAGATGTTTCCATAAGGTTTGCATTCAATACTTTAGAGTAAAATTGAAGTATATGCTTTTAGTTCCAAAGCATTGCTTTCACTGAGAAATCAACTTTTTTGTCTTGTGTACCTGAGTGATATAAGAGGTGTCAAACATCCCAGGATCATGTGGGGACTTATATTAAGATGTTTCTATAGTGTTTGCAGTAACTACCTTTGAGCAAAATTGAAATGTGTACTTCATTCAATGTAAAGCACTGCATGCTTTAAGGAATCAACTTTTTTGCCTTGATCTCCTGTGTGATATAACAGGTGTCAAACATCTCAAGATCATGTGGGGAGTTATATTAAGATGTTTCCATAAGGTTTGCATTCAATACTTTAGAGTAAAATTGAAAATCTACTTTTAGTTCCAAACCACTGCTTTCACTGAGAAATCAACTTTTTTCTCTATAATGCCTGAGTGATATAACAGGTGTCAAACATCTCAGGATCATGTGGGGAGTTATAGTAAATTGTTTCCATAAGGTTTGCATTTAGTACTTTAGATTAAAATGGAAGTATATACTTTTAGTGCCAAAGCTCTGCATTCACTTAGACATCAACTTTTTTGCCTTGAATACCTGAGTGATATAGTAGGTTTCAAACATCCCAAGATCATGTGGGGAGTTATATTCAGTTGTTTGCATAAGGTTTCCAGTCAGTACCTTTGAGTAAAATTGAGATGTGTACTTCTTTCAATGCTAAAGGACTGTATGCTCTGAGTAATCAACTTTTTTGTCTTGAATACCTGAGTGATGTAACAGGTGCCAAATATCTCAGGATCATGTGGGGAGTCCTATTAAGAAGTTTCCATAGTGTTTGCAGTAAGTACCTTTGAGTAAAATTCAAATGTATACTTCATTCAATGCTAAACGACTGTATGCTTTGAGAAATCAACTTTTTTGTCTTGAATACCTGCGTGATGTAACAGGTGCCAAACACCTCAGGATCATGTCGGGAGACCTATTAAGAAGTTTCAATAGTGTTTGCAGTAAGTACCTTTGAGTAAAATTCAAATGTATAATTCATTCAATGCTAAACGACTGTATGCTTTGAGAAATCAACTTTTTTGTCTTGAATACCTGAGTGATATAACTGGTGTCAAACTTCTCAGGATCATGTGGGGAATGATATTATGATGTTTCCATAACGTTTGCATTCAGTACTTTAGAGTAAAATTAAAGTATATACTTTTAGTGCAAAGCCTGCATTCACTGAGAAAATAACTTTTTTGTTTTGAATACCTGAGTGACATAACAGGTGCCAAACATCTCAGGATCATGTGGGGAGTTCTATTAAGATGTTTTCATAGTGTTTGCAGTCAGTACCTTTGAGTAAAATTAAAATGTATACTTCATTCAATGCTAAAGCACTGGATGCACTGAGATATCAACTTTTTTCTCCTGTATACCTGAGTGATATAAGAGATGTCAAACATCCCAACATCATGTGGGGAGATATATTCAGATTCTTCCATAAGGTTTGCAGTCAGTACCTATGAGTAAAATTGAAATGTATACTTCTTTCATTGCTAAAGCACTGCGTGCACTGAGAAATCAATTTTTTTGTCTATAATGCCTGAGTGATATAAAAGGTGACATACATCTCAGGATGATGTGAGGAGTTATATTAAGATGTTTCCATAAGGTTTACATTCAATACTTTAGAGTAAAATTGAAGTATCTACTTTTAGTTCCAAAGCACTGCATTCACTGAGAATTCAACTTTTTTCTCTTGTGTACCTGAGTGATATAAGAGGTGTCAAACATCCCAGGATCATGTGGGGAGTTATATTAAGATGTTTCTATAGTGTTTGCAGTAAGTACCTTTGAGTAAAATTGAAATGTGTACTTCATTCAATGTAAAGCACTGTATGCTTTGAGGAATCAACTTTTTTGTCTTGAACTCCTGTGTGATATAACAGGTGTCAAACATCTCAGGATCATGTGGGGAGTTATAGTAAATTGTTTCCATAAGGTTTGCATTTAGTACTTTAGAGTAAAATGGAAGTATATACTTTTAGTGCCAAAGCACTGCATTCACTTAGACATCAACTTTTTTGCCTTGAATACCTGAGTGATATAGTAGGTTTCAAATATCCCAAGATCATGTGGGGAGTTATATTAAGATGTTTCCATAAGGTTTCCATTCAATACTTTAGAGTAAAATTGAACATCTACTTTTAGTTCCAAAGCACTGCTTTCACTGAGAAATCAACTTTTTTATCTTGAATACCTGAGTGATATAACAGGTGTCGTACATCTCAGGATCATGTGGGGAGTTATATTAAGATGTTTCCATAAGGTTTGCATTCAATACTTTAGAGTAAAATTGAAGTACATTCTTTTTCTGCCAAAGCAATGCATTCACTGAGAAATCAACTTTTTTGTCTTGAACACCTGAGTGATATAACAGGTTTCAAAAATCCCAAGATCATGTGGGGAGATATATTCAGCTGTTTCCATGAGGTTTGCAGTCAGCACCTTTGAGTAAAATTGAGATGTGTACTTCTTTCAATGCTAAAGGACTGTATGCTCTGAGAAATCAACTTTTTTGTCCTGAATACCTGAGTGATGTAACAGGTGCCAAACATCTCAGGATCATGTGGGGAGTCCTATTAAGAAGTTTCCATAGTGTTTGCAGTAAGTACCTTTGAGTAAAATTCAAATGTATACTTCATTCAATGCTAAACGACTGTATGCTTTGAGAAATCAACTTTTTGTCTGGAATACCTGAGTGATGTAAAAGGTGCCAAACACCTCAGGATCATGTCGGGAGACCTATTAAGAAGTTTCAATAGTGTTTGCAGTAAGTACCTTTGAGTAAAATTCAAATGTATAATTCATTCAATGCTAAACGACTGTATGCTTTGAGAAATCAACTTTTTTGTCTTGAATACCTGAGTGATATAACTGGTGTCAAAATTGTCAGGATCATGTGGGGAATGATATTATGATGTTTCCATAACGTTTGCATTCAGTACTTTAGAGTAAAATTAAAGTATATACTTTTAGTGCAAAGCCTGCATTCACTGAGAAAATAACTTTTTTGTTTTGAATACCTGAGTGACATAACAGGTGCCAAACATCTCAGGATCATGTGGGGAGTTCTATTAAGATGTTTTCATAGTGTTTGCAGTCAGTACCTTTGAGTAAAATTAAAATGTATACTTCATTCAATGCTAAAGCACTGGATGCACTGAGATATCAACTTTTTTCTCCTGTATACCTGAGTGATATAAGAGATGTCAAACATCCCAACATCATGTGGGGAGATATATTCAGATGCTTCCATAAGGTTTGCAGTCAGTAACTTTGAGTAAAATTGAATGTATACTTCTTTCATTGCTCAAGCACTGTGTGCACTGAGAAATCAACTTTTTTCTCTATAATGCCTGAGTGATATAAAAGGTGCCATACATCTCAGGATGATGTGAGGAGTTATATTAAGATGTTTCCATAAGGTTTGCATTGAATACTTTAGAGTAAAATTGAAGTATATGCTTTTAGTTCCAAAGCATTGCTTTCACTGAGAAATCAACTTTTTTGTCTTGTGTACCTGAGTGATATAAGAGGTGTCAAACATCCCAGGATCATGTGGGGAGTTATATTAAGATGTTTCTATAGTGTTTGCAGTAAGTACCTTTGAGTAAAATTGAAATGTGTACTTCATTCAATGTAAAGCACTGTATGCTTTGAGGAACCAACTTTTTTGTCTTGAACTCCTGTGTGATATAACAGGTGTCAAACATCTCAGGATCATGTGGGGAGTTATAGTAAATTGTTTCCATAAGGTTTGTATTTAGTACTTTAGAGTAAAATGGAAGTATATACTTTTAGTGCCAAAGCACTGCATTCACTTAGACATCAACTTTTTGCCTTGAATACCTGAGTGATATAGTAGGTTTCAAACATCCCAAGATCATGTGGGGAGTTATATTAAGATGTTTCCATAAGGTTTCCATTCAATACTTTAGAGTAAAATTGAACATCTACTTTTAGTTCCAAAGCACTGCTTTCACTGAGAAATCAACTTTTTTATCTTGAATACCTGAGTGATATAACAGGTGTCGTACATCTCAGGATCATGTGGGGAGTTATATTAAGATGTTTCCATAAGGTTTGCATTCAATACTTTAGAGTAAAATTGAAGTACATTCTTTTTCTGCCAAAGCAATGCATTCACTGAGAAATCAACTTTTTTGTCTTGAACACCTGAGTGATATAACAGGTTTCAAACATCCCAAGATCATGTGGGGAGATATATTCAGATGTTTCCATGAGGTTTGCAGTCAGTACCTTTGAGTAAAATTGAGATGTGTACTTCTTTCAATGCTAAAGGACTGTATGCTCTGAGAAATCAACTTTTTTGTCCTGAATACCTGAGTGATGTAAAAGGTGCCAAACACCTCAGGATCATGTGGGGAGACCTATTAAGAAGTTTCAATAGTGTTTGCAGTAAGTACCTTTGAGTAAAATTCAAATGTATAATTCATTCAATGCTAAACGACTGTATGCTTTGAGAAATCAACTTTTATGTCTTGAATACCTGAGTGATATAACTGGTGTCAAACTTCTCAGGATCATGTGGGGAATGATATTATGATGTTTCCATAACGTTTGCATTCAGTACTTCAGAGTAAAATTAAAGTATAGACTTTTAGTGCAAAGCCTGCATTCACTGAGAAAATAACTTCTTTGTTTTGAATACCTGAGTGACATAACAGGTGCCAAACATCTCAGGATCATGTGGGGAGTTCTATTAAGATGTTTTCATAGTGTTTGCAGTCAGTACCTTTGAGTAAAATTAAAATGTATACTTCATTCAATGCTAAAGCACTGGATGCACTGAGATATCAACTTTTTTCTCCTGTATACCTGAGTGATATAAGAGATGTCAAACATCCCAACATCATGTGGGGAGATATATTCAGATGCTTCCATAAGGTTTGCAGTCAGTAACTTTGAGTAAAATTGAATGTATACTTCTTTCATTGCTAAAGCACTGTGTGCACTGAGAAATCAACTTTTTTCTCTATAATGCCTGAGTGATATAAAAGGTGCCATACATCTCAGGATGATGTGAGGAGTTATATTAAGATGTTTCCATAAGGTTTGCATAGAATACTTTAGAGTAAAATTGAAGTATATGCTTTTAGTTCCAAAGCATTGCTTTCACTGAGAAATCAACTTTTTTGTCTTGTGTACCTGAGTGATATAAGAGGTGTCAAACATCCCAGGATCATGTGGGGAGTTATATTAAGATGTTTCTATAGTGTTTGCAGTAAGTACCTTTGAGTAAAATTGAAATGTGTACTTCATTCAATGTAAAGCACTGTATGCTTTGAGGAATCAACTTTTTTGCCTTGATCTCCTGTGTGATATAACAGGTGTCAAACATCTCAAGATCATGTGGGGAGTTATATTAAGATGTTTCCATAAGGTTTGCATTCAATACTTTAGAGTAAAATTGAAAATCTACTTTTAGTTCCAAACCACTGATTTCACTGAGAAATCAACTTTTTTGTCTATAAAGCCTGAGTGATATAACAGGTGTCAAACATCTCAGGATCATGTGGGGAGTTATAGTAAATTGTTTCCATAAGGTTTGCATTTAGTACTTTAGATTAAAATGGAAGTATATACTTTTAGTGCCAAAGCACTGCATTCACTTAGACATCAACTTTTTTGCCTTGAATACCTGAGTGATATAGTAGGTTTCAAACATCCCAAGATCATGTGGGGAGCTATATTCAGTTGTTTGCATAAGGTTTCCAGTCAGTACCTTTGAGTAAAATTGAGATGTGTACTTCTTTCAATGCTAAAGGACTGTATGCTCTGAGAAATCAACTTTTTTGTCTTGAATACCTGAGTGATGTAACAGGTGCCAAATATCTCAGGATCATGTGGGGAGTCCTATTAAGAAGTTTCCATAGTGTTTGCAGTAAGTACCTTTGAGTAAAATTCAAATGTATACTTCATTCAAAGCTAAACGACTGTATGCTTTGAGAAATCAACTTTTTTGTCTTGAATACCTGAGTGATATAACTTTTGTCAAACTTCTCAGGATCATGTGGGGAATGATATTATGATGTTTCCATAACGTTTGCATTCAGTACTTTAGAGTAAAATTAAATTATATACTTTTAGTGCAAAGCCTGCATTCACTGAAAAAATAACTTCTTTGTTTTGAATACCTGAGTGACATAACAGGTGCCAAACATCTCAGGATCATGTGGGGAGTTCTATTAAGATGTTTTCATAGTGTTTGCAGTCAGTACCTTTGAGTAAAATTAAAATGTATACTTCATTCAATGCTAAAGCACTGGATGGAATGAGATATCAACTTTTTTCTCCTGTATACCTGAGTGATATAAGAGATGTCAAACATCCCAACATCATGTGGGGAGATATATTCAGATGCTTCCATAAGGTTTGCAGTCAGTAACTTTGAGTAAAATTGAATGTATACTTCTTTCATTGCTAAAGCACTGTGTGCACTGAGAAATCAACTTTTTTCTCTATAATGCCTGAGTGATATAAAAGGTGCCATACATCTCAGGATGTTGTGAGGAGTTATATTAAGATGTTTCCATAAGGTTTGCATTGAATACTTTAGAGTAAAATTGAAGTATATGCTTTTAGTTCCAAAGCATTGCTTTCACTGAGAAATCAACTTTTTTGTCTTGTGTACCTGAGTGATATAAGAGGTGTCAAACATCCCAGGATCATGTGGGGAGTTATATTAAGATGTTTCTATAGTGTTTGCAGTAAGTAACTTTGAGTAAAATTGAAATGTGTACTTCATTCAATGTAAAGCACTGTATGCTTTGAGGAATTAACTTTTTTGCCTTGATCTCCTGTGTGATATAACAGGTGTCAAACATCTCAAGATCATGTGGGGAGTTATAGTAAATTGTTTCCCTAAGGTTTGCATTTAGTACTTTAGATTAAAATGGAAGTATATACTTTTAGTGCCAAAGCTCTGCATTCACTTAGACATCAACTTTTTTGTCTTGAATACCTGAGTGATGTAACAGGTGCCAAACACCTCAGGATCATGTCGGGAGACCTATTAAGAAGTTTCAATAGTGTTTGCAGTAAGTACCTTTGAGTAAAATTCAAATGTATAATTCATTCAATGCTAAACGACTGTACGCTTTGAGAAATCAACTTTTTTGTCTTGAATACCTGAGTGATATAACTGGTGTCAAACTTCTCAGGATCATGTGGGGAATGATATTATGATGTTTCCATAACGTTTGCATTCAGTACTTTAGAGTAAAATTAAAGTATATACTTTTAGTGCAAAGCCTGCATTCACTGAGAAAATAACTTTTTTGTTTTGAATACCTGAGTGACATAACAGGTGCCAAACATCTCAGGATCATGTGGGGAGTTCTATTAAGATGTTTTCATAGTGTTTGCAGTCAGTACCTTTGAGTAAAATTAAAATGTATACTTCATTCAATGCTAAAGCACTGGATGCACTGAGATATCAACTTTTTTCTCCTGTATACCTGAGTGATATAAGAGATGTCAAACATCCCAACATCATGTGGGGAGATATATTAAGATGCTTCCATAAGGTTTGCAGTCAGTACCTTTGAGTAAAATTGAATGTATACTTCTTTCATTGCTAAAGCACTGTGTGCACTGAGAAATCAACTTTTTTGTCTATAATGCCTGAGTGATACATTTCAGGATGATGTGAGGAGTGATATTAAGATGTTTCCATAAGGTTTGCATTCAATACTTTAGAGTAAAATTGAAGTATCTACTGTTAGTTCCAAAGCACTGCTTTCACTGGGAAATCAACTTTTATGTCTATAATGCCTGAGTGATATAAAAGGTGACATACATCTCAGGATGATGTGAGGAGTTATATTAAGATGTTTCCATAAGGTTTACATTCAATACTTTAGAGTAAAATTGAAGTATCTACTTTTAGTTCCAAAGCACTGCATTCACTGAGAATTCAACTTTTTTGTCTTGTGTACCTGAGTGATATAAGAGGTGTCAAACATCCCAGGATCATGTGGGGAGTTATATTAAGATGTTTCTATAGTGTTTGCAGTAAGTACCTTTGAGTAAAACTGAAATGTGTACTTCATTCAATGTAAAGCACTGTATGCTTTGAGGAATCAACTTTTTTGTCTTGAACTCCTGTGTGATATAACAGGTGTCAAACATCTCAGGATCATGTGGGGAGTTATAGTAAATTGTTTCCATAAGGTTTGCATTGAGTACTTTAGAGTAAAATGGAAGTATATACTTTTAGTGCCAAAGCACTGCATTCACTTAGACATCAACTTTTTTGCCTTGAATACCTGAGTGATATAGTAGGTTTCAAATATCCCAAGATCATGTGGGGAGTTATATTAAGATGTTTCCATAAGGTTTCCATTCAATACTTTAGAGTAAAATTGAACATCTACTTTTAGTTCCAAAGCACTGCTTTCACTGAGAAATCAACTTTTTTATCCTGAATACCTGAGTGATATAACAGGTGTCGTGCATCTCAGGATCATGTGGGGAGTTATATTAAGATGTTTCCATAAGGTTTGCATTCAATACTTTAGAGTAAAATTGAAGTACATTCTTTTTCTGCCAAAGCAATGCATTCACTGAGAAATCAACTTTTTTGTCTTGAACACCTGAGTGATATAACAGGTTTCAAACATCCCAAGATCATGTGGGGAGATATATTCAGATGTTTCCATGAGGTTTGCAGTCAGCACCTTTGAGTAAAATTGAGATGTGTACTTCTTTCAATGCTAAAGGACTGTATGCTCTGAGAAATCAACTTTTTTGTCCTGAATACCTGAGTGATGTAACAGGTGCCAAACATCTCAGGATCATGTGGGGAGTCCTATTAAGAAGTTTCCATAGTGTTTGCAGTAAGTACCTTTGAGTAAAATTCAAATGTATACTTCATTCAATGCTAAACGACTGTATGCTTTGAGAAATCAACTTTTTGTCTGGAATACCTGAGTGATGTAAAAGGTGCCAAACACCTCAGGATCATGTGGGGAGACCTATTAAGAAGTTTCAATAGTGTTTGCAGTAAGTACCTTTGAGTAAAATTCAAATGTATAATTCATTCAATGCTAAACGACTGTATGCTTTGAGAAATCAACTTTTTTGTCTTGAATACCTGAGTGATATAACTGGTGTCAAAATTTTCAGGGTCATGTGGGGAGTTATATTAAGATGTTTCCATAAGGTTTGCATTCAATACTTTAGAGTAAAATTGAAAATCTACTTTTAGTTCCAAACCACTGATTTCACTGAGAAATCAACTTTTTTGTCTATAATGCCTGAGTGATATAACAGGTGTCAAACATCTCAGGATCATGTGGGGAGTTATAGTAAATTGTTTCCATAAGGTTTGCATTTAGTACTTTAGATTAAAATGGAAGTATATACTTTTAGTGCCAAAGCACTGCATTCACTTAGCCATCAACTTTTTTGCCTTCAATACCTGAGTGATATAGTAGGTTTCAGACATCCCAAGATCAGGTGGGGAGTTATATTCAGTTGTTTGCATAAGGTTTCCAGTCAGTACCTTTGAGTAAAATTGAGATGTGTACTTCTTTCAATGCTAAAGGACTGTATGCTCTGAGAAATCAACTTTTTTGTCTTGAATACCTGAGTGATGTAACAGGTGCCAAATACCTCAGGATCATGTGGGGAGTCCTATTAAGAAGTATCCATAGTGTTTGCAGTAAGTACCATTGAGTAAAATTCAAATGTATACTTCATTCAAAGCTAAACGACTGTATGCTTTGAGAAATCAACTTTTTTGTCTTGAATACCTGAGTGATATAACTGGTGTCAAACTTCTCAGGATCATGTGGGGAATGATATTATGATGTTTCCATAACGTTTGCATTCAGTACTTTAGAGTAAAATTAAAGTATATACTTTTAGTGCAAAGCCTGCATTCACTGAGAAAATAACTTCTTTGTTTTGAATACCTGAGTGACATAACAGGTGCCAAACATCTCAGGATCATGTGGGGAGTTCTATTAAGATGTTTTCATAGTGTTTGCAGTCAGTACCTTTGAGTAAAATTAAAATGTATACTTCATTCAATGCTAAAGCACTGGATGCACTGCGATATCAACTTTTTTCTCCTGTATACCTGAGTGATATAAGAGATGTCAAACATCCCAACATCATGTGGGGAGATATATTCAGATGCTTCCATAAGGTTTGCAGTCAGTAACTTTGCGTAAAATTGAATGTATACTTCTTTCATTGCTAAAGCACTGTGTGCACTGAGAAATCAACTTTTTTCTCTATAATGCCTGAGTGATATAAAAGGTGCCATACATCTCAGGATGATGTGAGGAGTTATATTAAGATGTTTCCATAAGGTTTGCATTGAATACTTTAGAGTAAAATTGAAGTATATGCTTTTAGTTCCAAAGCATTGCTTTCACTGAGAAATCAACTTTTTTGTCTTGTGTACCTGAGTGATATAAGAGGTGTCAAACATCCCAGGATCATGTGCGGAGTTATATTAAGATGTTTCTATAGTGTTTGCAGTAAGTACCTTTGAGTAAAATTGAAATGTGTACTTCATTCAATGTAAAGCACTGTATGCTTTGAGGAATCAACTTTTTTGCCTTGATCTCCTGTGTGATATAACAGGTGTCAAACATCTCAAGATCATGTGGGGAGTTATATTAAGATGTTTCCATAAGGTTTGCATTCAATACTTTAGAGTAAAATTGAAAATCTACTTTTAGTTCCAAACCACTGCTTTCACTGAGAAATCAACTTTTTTGTCTATAATGCCTGAGTGATATAACAGGTGTCAAACATCTCAGGATCATGTGGGGAATTATAGCAAATTGTTTCCATAAGGTTTGCATTTAGTACTTTAGATTAAAATGGAAGTATATACTTTTAGTGCCAAAGCACTGCATTCACTTAGACATCAACTTTTTTGCCTTGAATACCTGAGTGATATAGTAGGTTTCAAACATCCCAAGATCATGTGGGGAGTTATATTCAGTTGTTTGCATAAGGTTTCCAGTCAGTACCTTTGAGTAAAATTGAGATGTGTACTTCTTTCAATGCTAAAGGACTGTATGCTCTGAGAAATCAACTTTTTTGTCTTGAATACCAGAGTGATGTAACAGGTGCCAAATATCTCAGGATCATGTGGGGAGTCCTATTAAGAAGTATCCATAGTGTTTGCAGTAAGTACCATTGAGTAAAATTCAAATGTATACTTCATTCAAAGCTAAACGACTGTATGCTTTGAGAAATCAACTTTTTTGTCTTGAATACCTGAGTGATATAACTGGTGTCAAACTTCTCAGGATCATGTGGGGAATGATATTATGATGTTTCCATAACGTTTGCATTCAGTACTTTAGAGTAAAATTAAAGTATATACTTTTAGTGCAAAGCCTGCATTCACTGAGAAAATAACTTCTTTGTTTTGAATACCTGAGTGACATAACAGGTGCCAAACATCTCAGGATCATGTGGGGAGTCCTATTAAGAAGTTTCCATAGTGTTTGCAGTAAGTACGTTTGAGTAAACTTCAAATGTATACTTCATTCAATGCTAAACGACTGTATGCTTTGAGAAATCAACTTTTTTGTCTTGAATACCTGAGTGAAGTAACAGGTGCCAAACACCTCAGGATCATGTCGGGAGACCAATTAAGAAGTTTCAATAGTGTTTGCAGTAAGTACCTTTGAGTAAAATTCAAATGTATAATTCATTCAATGCTAAACGACTGTATGCTTTGAGAAATCAACTTTTTTGTCTTGAATACCTGAGTGATATAACTGGTGTCAAACTTCTCAGGATCATGTGGGGAATGATATTATGATGTTTCCATAACGTTTGCATTCAGTACTTTAGTGTAAAATTAAAGTATATACTTTTAGTGCAAAGCCTGCATTCACTGAGAAAATAACTTTTTTGTTTTGAATACCTGAGTGACATAACAGGTGCCAAACATCTCAGGATCATGTGGGGAGTTCTATTAAGATGTTTTCATAGTGTTTGCAGTCAGTACCTTTGAGTAAAATTAAAATGTATAATTCATTCAATGCTAAAGCACTGGATGCACTGCGATATCAACTTTTTTCTCCTGTATACCTGAGTGATATAAGAGATGTCAAACATCCCAACATCATGTGGGGAGATATATTCAGATTCTTCCATAAGGTTTGCAGTCAGTACCTATGAGTAAAATTGAAATGTATACTTCTTTCATTGCTAAAGCACTGTGTGCACTGAGAAATCAATTTTTTTGTCTATAATGCCTGAGTGATATAAAAGGTGCCATACATCTCAGGATGATGTGAGGAGTTATATTAAGATGTTTCCATAAGGTTTGCATTCAATACTTTAGAGTAAAATTGAAGTATATGCTTTTAGTTCCAAAGCATTGCTTTCACTGAGAAATCAACTTTTTTGTCTTGTGTACCTGAGTGATATAAGAGGTGTCAAACATCCCAGGATCATGTGGGGAGTTATATTAAGATGTTTCTATAGTGTTTGCAGTAAGTACCTTTGAGTAAAATTGAAATGTGTACTTCATTCAATGTAAAGCACTGTATGCTTTGAGGAATCAACTTTTTTGCCTTGATCTCCTGTGTGATATAACAGGTGTCAAACATCTCAAGATCATGTGGGGAGTTATATTAAGATGTTTCCATAAGGTTTGCATTCAATACTTTAGAGTAAAATTGAAAATCTACTTTTAGTTCCAAACCACTGCTTTCACTGAGAAATCAACTTTTTTGTCTATAATGCCTGAGTGATATAACAGGTGTCAAACATCTCAGGATCATGTGGGGAATTATAGTAAATTGTTTCCTTAAGGTTTGCATTTAGTACTTCAGATTAAAATGGAAGTATATACTTTTAGTGCCAAAGCACTGCATTCACTTAGACATCAACTTTTTTGCCTTGAATACTTGAGTGATATAGTAGGTATCAAACATCCCAAGATCATGTGGGGAGTTATATTCAGTTGTTTGCATAAGGTTTCCAGTCAGTACCTTTGAGTAAAACTGAGATGTGTACTTCTTTCAATGCTAAAGGACTGTATGTTCTGAGAAATCAACTTTTTTGTCTTGAATACCTGAGTGATGTAACAGGTGCCAAATATCTCAGGATCATGTGGGGAGTCCTATTAAGAAGTTTCCATAGTGTTTGCAGTAAGTACCTTTGAGTAAAATTCAAATGTATACTTCATTCAAAGCTAAACGACTGTATGCTTTGAGAAATCAACTTTTTTGTCTTGAATACCTGAGTGATATAACTGGTGTCAAACTTCTCAGGATCATGTGGGGAATGATATTATGATGTTTCCATAACGTTTGCATTCAGTACTTTAGAGTAAAATTAAAGTATATACTTTTAGTGCAAAGCCTGCATTCACTGAAAAAATAACTTCTTTGTTTTGAATACCTGAGTGACATAACAGGTGCCAAACATCTCAGGATCATGTGGGGAGTTCTATTAAGATGTTTTCATAGTGTTTGCAGTCAGTACCTTTGAGTAAAATTAAAATGTATACTTCATTCAATGCTAAAGCACTGGATGGAATGAGATATCAACTTTTTTCTCCTGTATACCTGAGTGATATAAGAGATGTCAAACATCCCAACATCATGTGGGGAGATATATTCAGATGCTTCCATAAGGTTTGCAGTCAGGAACTTTGAGTAAAATTGAATGTATACTTCTTTCATTGCTAAAGCACTGTGTGCACTGAGAAATCAACTTTTTTCTCTATAATGCCTGAGTGATATAAAAGGTGCCATACATCTCAGGATGATGTGAGGAGTTATATTAAGATGTTTCCATAAGGTTTGCATTGAATACTTTAGAGTAAAATTGAAGTATATGCTTTTAGTTCCAAAGCATTGCTTTCACTGAGAAATCAACTTTTTTGTCTTGTGTACCTGAGTGATATAAGAGGTGTCAAACATCCCAGGATCATGTGGGGAGTTATATTAAGATGTTTCTATAGTGTTTGCAGTAAGTAACTTTGAGTAAAATTGAAATGTGTACTTCATTCAATGTAAAGCACTGTATGCTTTGAGGAATTAACTTTTTTGCCTTGATCTCCTGTGTGATATAACAGGTGTCAAACATCTCAAGATCATGTGGGGAGTTATAGTAAATTGTTTCCCTAAGGTTTGCATTTAGTACTTTAGATTAAAATGGAAGTATATACTTTTAGTGCCAAAGCTCTGCATTCACTTAGACATCAACTTTTTTGTCTTGAATACCTGAGTGATGTAACAGGTGCCAAACACCTCAGGATCATGTCGGGAGACCTATTAAGAAGTTTCAATAGTGTTTGCAGTAAGTACCTTTGAGTAAAATTCAAATGTATAATTCATTCAATGCTAAACGACTGTATGCTTTGAGAAATCAACTTTTTTGTCTTGAATACCTGAGTGATATAACTGGTGTCAAACTTCTCAGGATCATGTGGGGAATGATATTATGATGTTTCCATAACGTTTGCATTCAGTACTTTAGAGTAAAATTAAAGTATATACTTTTAGTGCAAAGCCTGCATTCACTGAGAAAATAACTATTTTGTTTTGAATACCTGAGTGACATAACAGGTGCCAAACATCTCAGGATCATGTGGGGAGTTCTATTAAGATGTTTTCATAGTGTTTGCAGTCAGTACCTTTGAGTAAAATTAAAATGTATACTTCATTCAATGCTAAAGCACTGGATGCACTGAGATATCAACTTTTTTCTCCTGTATACCTGAGTGATATAAGAGATGTCAAACATCCCAACATCATGTGGGGAGATATATTCAGATGCTTCCATAAGGTTTGCAGTCAGTACCTTTGAGTAAAATTGAATGTATACTTCTTTCATTGCTAAAGCACTGTGTGCACTGAGATATCAACTTTTTTGTCTATAATGCCTGAGTGATACATTTCAGGATGATGTGAGGAGTGATATTAAGATGTTTCCATAAGGTTTGCATTCAATACTTTAGAGTAAAATTGAAGTATCTACTTTTAGTTCCAAAGCACTGCTTTCACTGGGAAATCAACTTTTATGTCTATAATGCCTGAGTGATATAAAAGGTGACATACATCTCAGGATGATGTGAGGAGTTATATTAAGATGTTTCCATAAGGTTTACATTCAATACTTTAGAGTAAAATTGAAGTATCTACTTTTAGTTCCAAAGCACTGCATTCACTGAGAATTCAACTTTTTTGTCTTGTGTACCTGAGTGATATAAGAGGTGTCAAACATCCCAGGATCATGTGGGGAGTTATATTAAGATGTTTCTATAGTGTTTGCAGTAAGTACCTTTGAGTAAAATTGAAATGTGTACTTCATTCAATGTAAAGCACTGTATGCTTTGAGGAATCAACTTTTTTGTCTTGAACTCCTGTGTGATATAACAGGTGTCAAACATCTCAGGATCATGTGGGGAGTTATAGTAAATTGTTTCCATAAGGTTTGCATTTAGTACTTTAGAGTAAAATGGAAGTATATACTTTTAGTGCCAAAGCACTGCATTCACTTAGACATCAACTTTTTTGCCTTGAATACCTGAGTGATATAGTAGGTTTCAAATATCCCAAGATCATGTGGGGAGTTATATTAAGATGTTTCCATAAGGTTTCCATTCAATACTTTAGAGTAAAATTGAACATCTACTTTTAGTTCCAAAGCACTGCTTTCACTGAGAAATCAACTTTTTTATCTTGAATACCTGAGTGATATAACAGGTGTCGTACATCTCAGGATCATGTGGGGAGTTATATTAAGATGTTTCCATAAGGTTTGCATTCAATACTTTAGAGTAAAATTGAAGTACATTCTTTTTCTGCCAAAGCAATGCATTTACTGAAAAATCAACTTTTTTGTCTTGAACACCTGAGTGATATAACAGGTTTCAAACATCCCAAGATCATGTGGGGAGATATATTCAGATGTTTCCATGAGGTTTGCAGTCAGCACCTTTGAGTAAAATTGAGATGTGTACTTCTTTCAATGCTAAAGGACTGTATGCTCTGAGAAATCAACTTTTTTGTCCTGAATATCTGAGTGATGTAACAGGTGCCAAACATCTCAGGATCATGTGGGGAGTCCTATTAAGAAGTTTCCATAGTGTTTGCAGTAAGTACCTTTGAGTAAAATTCAAATGTATACTTCATTCAATGCTAAACGACTGTATGCTTTGAGAAATCAACTTTTTGTCTTGAATACCTGAGTGATGTAAAAGGTGCCAAACACCTCAGGATCATGTGGGGAGACCTATTAAGAAGTTTCAATAGTGTTTGCAGTAAGTACCTTTGAGTAAAATTCAAATGTATAATTCATTCAATGCTAAACGACTGTATGCTTTGAGAAATCAACTTTTTTGTCTTGAATACCTGAGTGATATAACTGGTGTCAAAATTCTCAGGATCATGTGGGGAGTTATATTAAGATGTTTCCATAAGGTTTGCATTCAATACTTTAGAGTAAAATTGAAAATCTACTTTTAGTTCCAAACCACTGATTTCACTGAGAAATCAACTTTTTTGTCTATAATGCCTGAGTGATATAACAGGTGTCAAACATCTCAGGATCATGTGGGGAGTTATAGTAAATTGTTTCCATAAGGTTTGCATTTAGTACTTTAGATTAAAATGGAAGTATATACTTTTAGTGCCAAAGCACTGCATTCACTTAGACATCAACTTTTTTGCCTTGAATACCTGAGTGATATAGTAGGTTTCAAACATCCCAAGATCATGTGGGGAGTTATATTCAGTTGTTTGCATAAGGTTTCCAGTCAGTACCTTTGAGTAAAATTGAGATGTGTACTTCTTTCAATGCTAAAGGACTGTATGCTCTGAGAAATCAACTTTTTTGTCTTGAATACCTGAGTGATGTAACAGGTGCCAAATATCTCAGGATCATGTGGGGAGTCCTATTAAGAAGTATCCATAGTGTTTGCAGTAAGTACCATTGAGTGAAATTCAAATGTATACTTCATTCAAAGCTTAACGACTGTATGCTTTCAGAAATCAACTTTTTTGTCTTGAATACCTGAGTGATATAACTGGTGTCAAACTTCTCAGGATCATGTGGGGAATGATATTATGATGTTTCCATAACGTTTGCATTCAGTACTTTAGAGTAAAATTAAAGTATATACTTTTAGTGCAAAGCCTGCATTCACTGAGAAAATAACTTCTTTGTTTTGAATACCTGAGTGACATAACAGGTGCCAAACATCTCAGGATCATGTGGGGAGTTCTATTAAGATGTTTTCATAGTGTTTGCAGTCAGTACCTTTGAGTAAAATTAAAATGTATACTTCATTCAATGCTAAAGCACTGGATGCACTGCGATATCAACTTTTTTCTCCTGTATACCTGAGTGATATAAGAGATGTCAAACATCCCAACATCATGTGGGGAGATATATTCAGATGCTTCCATAAGGTTTGCAGTCAGTAACTTTGCGTAAAATTGAATGTATACTTCTTTCATTGCTAAAGCACTGTGTGCACTGAGAAATCAACTTTTTTCTCTATAATGCCTGAGTGATATAAAAGGTGCCATACATCTCAGGATGATGTGAGGAGTTATATTAAGATGTTTCCATAAGGTTTGCATTGAATACTTTAGAGTAAAATTGAAGTATATGCTTTTAGTTCCAAAGCATTGCTTTCACTGAGAAATCAACTTTTTTGTCTTGTGTACCTGAGTGATATAAGAGGTGTCAAACATCCCAGGATCATGTGCGGAGTTATATTAAGATGTTTCTATAGTGTTTGCAGTAAGTACCTTTGAGTAAAATTGAAATGTGTACTTCATTCAATGTAAAGCACTGTATGCTTTGAGGAATCAACTTGTTTGCCTTGATCTCCTGTGTGATATAACAGGTGTCAAACATCTCAAGATCATGTGGGGAGTTATATTAAGATGTTTCCATAAGGTTTGCAGTCAGTACCTTTGAGTAAAATTGAAATGTATACTTCTTTCATTGCTAAAGCACTGTGTGCACTAAGAAATCAACTTTTTTGTCTATAATGCCCGAGTAATATAAAAGCTGCCATACATCTCAGGATGATGTGAGGAGTTATATTAAGATGTTTCCATAAGGTTTGCATTGAATACTTTAGAGTAAAATTGAAGTATATCCCTTTAGTTCCAAAGCACTGCTTTCACTGAGAAATCAACTTTTTTGTCTTGAATACCTGAGTGATATAAGAAATGTCAAGCATTCCAGGATTATGTGGGGAGTTATATGCACATGTTTGCATTAGGATTTCAGTCAGTACCTTTGAGTAAAATTGAAGTATATACTTTTCGTTCCAAAGCACTGCTTGCACTGAGAAATCAACTTTTTTGTCTTGTATACCTGAGTGATATAAGAAATGTCAAACATTCCAGGATTATGTGGGGAGTTATATTCACATGTCTGCATAAGGTTTGCAGTCAGTACCTTTGAGTAAAATTGAAATGTATACTTCATTCAGTTCTAAAGCACTGTATGGTTTGAGAAATCAACTTTTTTGTCTTGAACTCCTGAGTGATATAACAGGTGTCAAACATCTCAAGATCATGTGGGGAGTTCAATTAAGATGTTTCCATTATGTTTGCAGTAAGTACCTTTGAGTAAAATTGAAATGTATACTGCATTCAATGCTAAAGGACTGTATGGTTTGAGAAATCAACATTTTTGTCTTGAACTCCTGCGTGATATAACAGGTGTCAAACATCTCAGGATGATGTGCTGAGTCATATGCATATGTTTGTTTTAGGTTTTCAGTCAGTACCTTTGAGTAAAATTGAAGTATATACTTTTAGTTCCAAAGCACTGCTTGCACTGAGAAATCAACTTTTTTGCTTTGAATACCTGAGTGATATAACAGGTGTCAAACATCTCAGGATCATGTGGGGAGTTATAGTAAATTGTTTCCATAAGGTTTGCATTCAGTACTTTAGAGTAAAATGGAAGTATATACTTTTAGTGCCAAAGCACTGCATTCACTTAGATATCAACTTTTTTGCCTTGAATACCTGAGTGATATAGTAGGTTTCAAACATCGCAAGATCATGTGGGGAGTTATATTCAGTTGTTTGCATAAGGTTTCCAGTCAGTACCTTTGAGTAAAATTGAGATGTGTACTTCTTTCAATGCTAAAAGACTGTATGCATTCAGAAATCAACTTTTTTGTCTTGAATACCTGAGTGATGTAACAGGTGCCAAACATCTCAGGATCATGTGGGGAGTCCTATTAAGAAGTTTCCATAGTGTTTGCAGTAAGTACCTTTGAGTAAAATTCAAATGTATACTTCATTCAATGCTAAACGACTGTATGCTTTGAGAAATCAACTTTTTTGTCTTGAATACCTGAGTGACATAACAGGTGCCAAACATCTCAGGATCATGTGGAGAGTTCTATTAAGATGTTTTCATAATGTTTGCAGTCAGTACCTTTGAGTAAAATTAAAATGTATGCATCATTCGATGCTAAACCCCTGGATGCACTGAGAAATCAACTTTTTTGTCCTGTATACCTGAGTGATATAAGAGGTGTCAAACATCCCAACATCATGTGGGGAAATATATTCAGATGCTTCCATAATGTTTGCAGTCAGTACCTTTGAGTAAAATTGAAATGTATACTTCTTCATTGCTAAAGCACTGTGTGCACTGAGAAATCAACTTTTTTGTCTATACTGCCTAAGTGATATAAAAGTTGCCATACATCTCAGGATGATGTGAGGGGTTATATTAAGATGTTTCCATAAGGTTTGCATTCAATACTTTAGAGTAAAATTGAAGTATATGCTTTTAGTTCCAAAGCACTGCTTTCACTGAGAAATCAACTTTTTTGTCTTGTGTACCTGAGTGATATAAGAGGTGTCAAACATCCCAGGATCATGTGGGGAGTTATATTAAGCTGTTTCTATAGTGTTTGCAGTAAGTACCTTTGAGTAAAATTGAAATGTGTACTTCATTCAATGTAAAGCACTGTATGCTTTGAGGAATCAACTTTTTTTTCTTGAACTCCTGTGTGATATAACAGGTGTCAAACATCTCAAGATCATGTGGGGAGTTATATTAATATGTTTCCATAAGGTTTGCATTCAATACTTTAGAGTAAAATTGAACTTTTACTTTTAGTTCCAAAGCACTGCTTTCACTGAGCAATCAAGTTTTTTGTCTTGAATACCTGAGTGATATAACAGGTGTCAAACATCTCAGGATCATGTGGGGAATTATAGCAAATTGTTTCCATAAGGTTTGCATTTAGTACTTTAGATTAAAATGGAAGTATATACTTTTAGTGCCAAAGCACTGCATTCACTTAGACATCAACTTTTTTGCCTTGAATACCTGAGTGATATAGTAGGTTTCAAACATCCCAAGATCATGTGGGGAGTTATATTCAGTTGTTTGCATAAGGTTTCCAGTCAGTACCTTTGAGTAAAATTGAGATGTGTACTTCTTTCAATGCTAAAGGACTGTATGCTCTGAGTAATCAACTTTTTTGTCTTGAATACCTGAGTGATGTAACAGGTGCCAAATATCTCAGGATCATGTGGGGAGTCCTATTAAGAAGTTTCCATAGTGTTTGCAGTAAGTACGTTTGAGTAAAATTCAAATGTATACTTCATTCAATGCTAAACGACTGTATGCTTTGAGAAATCAACTTTTTTGTCTTGAATACCTGAGTGATGTAACAGGTGCCAAACACCTCAGGATCATGTCGGGAGACCTATTAAGAAGTTTCAATAGTGTTTGCAGTAAGTACCTTTGAGTAAAATTCAAATGTATAATTCATTCAATGCTAAACGACTGTATGCTTTGAGAAATCAACTTTTTTGTCTTGAATACCTGAGTGATATAACTGGTGTCAAACTTCTCAGGATCATGTGGGGAATGATATTATGATGTTTCCATAACGTTTGCATTCAGTACTTTAGAGTAAAATTAAAGTATATACTTTTAGTGCAAAGCCTGCATTCACTGAGAAAATAACTTTTTTGTTTTGAATACCTGAGTGACATAACAGGTGCCAAACATCTCAGGATCATGTGGGGAGTTCTATTAAGATGTTTTCATAGTGTTTGCAGTCAGTACCTTTGAGTAAAATTAAAATGTATACTTCATTCAATGCTAAAGCACTGGATGCACTGAGATATCAACTTTTTTCTCCTGTATACCTGAGTGATATAAGAGATGTCAAACATCCCAACATCATGTGGGGAGATATATTCAGATTCTTCCATATGGTTTGCAGTCAGTACCTATGAGTAAAATTGAAATGTATACTTCTTTCATTGCTAAAGCACTGTGTGCACTGAGAAATGAATTTTTTTGTCTATAATGCCTGAGTGATATAAAAGGTGACATACATCTCAGGATGATGTGAGGAGTTATATTAAGATGTTTCCATAAGGTTTACATTCAATACTTTAGAGTAAAATTGAAGTATCTCCTTTTAGTTCCAAAGCACTGCATTCACTGAGAATTCAACTTTTTTGTCTTCTGTACCTGAGTGATATAAGAGGTGTCAAACATCCCAGGATCATGTGGGGAGTTATATTAAGATGTTTCTATAGTGTTTGCAGTAAGTACCTTTGAGTAAAATTGAAATGTGTACTTCATTCAATGTAAAGCACTGTATGCTTTGAGGAATCAACTTTTTTGTCTTGAACTCCTGTGTGATATAACAGGTGTCAAACATCTCAGGATCATGTGGGGAGTTATAGTAAATTGTTTCCATAAGGTTTGCATTTAGTACTTTAGAGTAAAATGGAAGTATATACTTTTAGTGCCAATGCTCTGCATTCACTTAGACATCAACTTTTTTGCCTTGAATACCTGAGTGATATAGTAGGTTTCAAACATCCCAAGATCATGTGGGGAGTTATATTAAGATGTTTCCATAAGGTTTCCATTCAATACTTTAGAGTAAAATTGAACATCTACTTTTAGTTCCAAAGCACTGCTTTCACTGAGAAATCAACTTTTTTATCTTGAATACCTGAGTGATATAACAGGTGTCGTACATCTCAGGATCATGTGGGGAGTTATATTAAGATGTTTCCATAAGGTTTGCATTCAATACTTTAGAGTAAAATTGAAGTACATTCTTTTTCTGCCAAAGCAATGCATTCACTGAGAAATCAACTTTTTTGTCTTGAACACCTGAGTGATATAACAGGTTTCAAACATCCCAAGATCATGTGGGGAGATATATTCAGATGTTTCCATGAGGTTTGCAGTCAGCACCTTTGAGTAAAATTGAGATGTGTACTTCTTTCAATGCTAAAGGACTGTATGCTCTGAGAAATCAATTTTTTGTCCTGAATACCTGAGTGATGTAACAGGTGCCAAACATCTCAGGATCATGTGGGGAGTCCTATTAAGAAGTTTCCATAGTGTTTGCAGTAAGTACGTTTGAGTAAAATTCAAATGTATACTTCATTCAATGCTAAACGACTGTATGCTTTGAGAAATCAACTTTTTTGTCTTGAATACCTGAGTGATGTAACAGGTGCCAAACACCTCAGGATCATGTCGGGAGACCTATTAAGAAGTTTCAATAGTGTTTGCAGTAAGTACCTTTGAGTAAAATTCAAATGTATAATTCATTCAATGCTAAACGACTGTATGCTTTGAGAAATCAACTTTTTTGTCTTGAATACCTGAGTGATATAACTGGTGTCAAACTTCTCAGGATCATGTGGGGAATGATATTATGATGTTTCCATAACGTTTGCATTCAGTACTTTAGAGTAAAATTAAAGTATATACTTTTAGTGCAAAGCCTGCATTCACTGAGAAAATAACTTTTTTGTTTTGAATACCTGAGTGACATAACAGGTGCCAAACATCTCAGGATCATGTGGGGAGTTCTATTAAGATGTTTTCATAGTGTTTGCAGTCAGTACCTTTGAGTAAAATTAAAATGTATACTTCATTCAATGCTAAAGCACTGGATGCACTGAGATATCAACTTTTTTCTCCTGTATACCTGAGTGATATAAGAGATGTCAAACATCCCAACATCATGTGGGGAGATATATTCAGATTCTTCCATATGGTTTGCAGTCAGTACCTATGAGTAAAATTGAAATGTATACTTCTTTCATTGCTAAAGCACTGTGTGCACTGAGAAATGAATTTTTTTGTCTATAATGCCTGAGTGATATAAAAGGTGACATACATCTCAGGATGATGTGAGGAGTTATATTAAGATGTTTCCATAAGGTTTACATTCAATACTTTAGAGTAAAATTGAAGTATCTCCTTTTAGTTCCAAAGCACTGCATTCACTGAGAATTCAACTTTTTTGTCTTCTGTACCTGAGTGATATAAGAGGTGTCAAACATCCCAGGATCATGTGGGGAGTTATATTAAGATGTTTCTATAGTGTTTGCAGTAAGTACCTTTGAGTAAAATTGAAATGTGTACTTCATTCAATGTAAAGCACTGTATGCTTTGAGGAATCAACTTTTTTGTCTTGAACTCCTGTGTGATATAACAGGTGTCAAACATCTCAGGATCATGTGGGGAGTTATAGTAAATTGTTTCCATAAGGTTTGCATTTAGTACTTTAGAGTAAAATGGAAGTATATACTTTTAGTGCCAATGCTCTGCATTCACTTAGACATCAACTTTTTTGCCTTGAATACCTGAGTGATATAGTAGGTTTCAAACATCCCAAGATCATGTGGGGAGTTATATTAAGATGTTTCCATAAGGTTTCCATTCAATACTTTAGAGTAAAATTGAACATCTACTTTTAGTTCCAAAGCACTGCTTTCACTGAGAAATCAACTTTTTTATCTTGAATACCTGAGTGATATAACAGGTGTCGTACATCTCAGGATCATGTGGGGAGTTATATTAAGATGTTTCCATAAGGTTTGCATTCAATACTTTAGAGTAAAATTGAAGTACATTCTTTTTCTGCCAAAGCAATGCATTCACTGAGAAATCAACTTTTTTGTCTTGAACACCTGAGTCATATAACAGGTTTCAAACATCCCAAGATCATGTGGGGAGATATATTCAGATGTTTCCATGAGGTTTGCAGTCAGCACCTTTGAGTAAAATTGAGATGTGTACTTCTTTCAATGCTAAAGGACTGTATGCTCTGAGAAATCAATTTTTTGTCCTGAATACCTGAGTGATGTAACAGGTGCCAAATATCTCAGGATCATGTGGGGAGTCCTATTAAGAAGTTTCCATAGTGTTTGCAGTAAGTACCTTTGAGTAAAATTCAAATGTATACTTCATTCAATGCTAAACGACTGTATGCTCTGAGAAATCAACTTTTTTGTCTTGAATACCTGAGTGATGTAACAGGTGCCAAACACCTCAGGATCATGTCGGGAGACCTATTAAGAAGTTTCAATAGTGTTTGCAGTAAGTACCTTTGAGTAAAATTCAAATGTATAATTCATTCAATGCTAAACTACTGTATGCTTTGAGAAATCAACTTTTTTGTCTTGAATACCTGAGTGATATAACTGGTGTCAAACTTCTCAGGATCATGTGGGGAATGATATTATGATGTTTCCATAACGTTTGCATTCAGTACTTTAGAGTAAAATTAAAGTATATACTTTTAGTGCAAAGCCTGCATTCACTGAGAAAATAACTTTTTTGTTTTGAATACCTGAGTGACATAACAGGTGCCAAACATCTCAGGATCATGTGGGGAGTTCTATTAAGATGTTTTCATAGTGTTTGCAGTCAGTACCTTTGAGTAAAATTAAAATGTATACTTCATTCAATGTAAAGCACTGTATGCTTTGAGGAATCAACTTTTTTGTCTTGAACTCCTGTGTGATATAACAGGTGTCAAACATCTCAGGATCATGTGGGGAGTTATAGTAAATTGTTTCCATAAGGTTTGCATTTAGTACTTTAGAGTAAAATGGAAGTATATACTTTTAGTGCCAAAGCTCTGCATTCACTTAGACATCAACTTTTTTGCCTTGAATACCTGAGTGATATAGTAGGTTTCAAATATCCCAAGATCATGTGGGGAGTTATATTAAGATGTTTCCATAAGGTTTCCATTCAATACTTTAGAGTAAAATTGAACATCTACTTTTAGTTCCAAAGCACTGCTTTCACTGAGAAATCAACTTTTTTATCTTGAATACCTGAGTGATATAACAGGTGTCGTACATCTCAGGATCATGTGGGGAGTTATATTAAGATGTTTCCATAAGGTTTGCATTCAATACTTTAGAGTAAAATTGAAGTACATTCTTTTTCTGCCAAAGCAATGCATTCACTGAGAAATCAACTTTTTTGTCTTGAACACCTGAGTGATATAACAGGTTTCAAACATCCCAAGATCATGTGGGGAGATATATTCAGATGTTTCCATGAGGTTTGCAGTCAGCACCTTTGAGTAAAATTGAGATGTGTACTTCTTTCAATGCTAAAGGACTGTATGCTCTGAGAAATCAACTTTTTTGTCCTGAATACCTGAGTGATGTAACAGGTGCCAAACATCTCAGGATCATGTGGGGAGTCCTATTAAGAAGTTTCCATAGTGTTTGCAGTAAGTACCTTTGAGTAAAATTCAAATGTATACTTCATTCAATGCTAAACGACTGTATGCTTTGAGAAATCAACTTTTTGTCTGGAATACCTGAGTGATGTAAAAGGTGCCAAACACCTCAGGATCATGTGGGGAGACCTATTAAGAAGTTTCAATAGTGTTTGCAGTAACTACCTTTGAGTAAAATTCAAATGTATAATTCATTCAATGCTAAACGACTGTATGCTTTGAGAAATCAACTTTTTTGTCTTGAATACCTGAGTGATATAACTGGTGTCAAAATTCTCAGGATCATGTGGGGAGTTATATTCAGATGTTTCCATAAGGTTTGCATTCAATACTTTAGAGTAAAATTGAAAATCTACTTTTAGTTCCAAACCACTGATTTTACTGAGAAATCAACTATTTTGTCTATAATGCCTGAGTGATATAACAGGTGTCAAACATCTCAGGATCATGTGGGGAGTTATAGTAAATTGTTTCCATAAGGTTTGCATTTAGTACTTTAGATTAAAATGGAAGTATATACTTTTAGTGCCAAAGCACTGCATTCACTTAAATATCAACTTTTTTGCCTTGAATACCTGAGGGATATAGTAGGTTTCAAACATCCCAAGATCATGTGGGGAGTTATATTCAGTTGTTTGCATAAGGTTTCCAGTCAGTACCTTTGAGTAAAATTGAGATGTGCACTTCTTTCAATGCTAAAGGACTGTATCCTTTGAGAAATCAACTTTTTTGTCTTGAATACCTGGGTGATGTAACAGGTGCCAAACATCTCAGAATCATGTGGGGAGTCCTATTAAGAAGTTTCCATAGTGTTTGCAGTAAGTACCTTTGAGTGAAATTCAAATGTATATTTCATTCAATGCTCAACGACTGTATGCTTTGAGAAATCAACTTTTTTGCTTTAATACCTGAGTGATGTAACAGGTGCCAAACATCTTTGGATCATGTGCGGAGTCCTATTAAGAAGTTTTCATAGTGTTTGCAGTCAGTACCTTTGAGTAAAATTAAAATGTATACTTCATTCAATGCTAAAGCACTGGATGCACTGAGAAATCAACTTTTTTGTCCTGTATACCTGAGTGATATAAGAGGTGTCAAACATCCCAACACCATGTGGGGAGATATATTAAGATGCTTCCATAAGGTTTCCAGTAAGTACCTTTGAGTAAAATTGAATGTGTACTTCATTCAATGTAAAGCACTGTATGCTTTGAGGAATCAACTTTTTTGTCTTGAACTCCTGTGTGATATAACAGGTGTCAAACATCTCAGGACCATGTGGGGAGTCCTATTAAGAAGTTTCCATAGTGTTTGCAGTATGTACCTTTGAGTAAAATTCAAATGTATACTTCATTCAATGCTAAACGACTGTACGCTTTGAGAAATCAACTTTTTTGTCTTGAATACCTGAGTGATATAACTGGTGACAAACTTCTCAGGATCATGTGGGGAATGATATATGATGTTTCCAAAACGTCTGCATTCAGTACTTTAGAGTAAAATTAAAGTATATACTTTCAGTGCAAACAACTGCATTCACTGAGACAATAACTTTTTTGTTTTGAATACCTGAGTGACATAACAGGTGCCAAATATCTCAAGATCATGTGGAGAGTTCTATTAAGATGTTTTCATAGTGTTTGCAGTCAGTACCTTTGAGTAAAATTAAAATGTATACTTCATTCAATGCTAAAGCACTGGATGCACTGAGAAATCAACTTTTTTGTCCTGTATACCTGAGTGATATAAGAGGTGTCAAACATCCCAACATCATGTGGGGAGATATATTCAGATGCTTCCATAAGGTTTGCAGTAAGTGCCTTTGAGTAACATTAAAATGTGTACTTCGTTCAATGTAAAGCACTCTATGCTTTCAGGAATCAACTTTTTTGTCTTGAATACCTGAATGATATAACTGGTGTCAAACTTCTCAGGATCATGTGGGGAATGATATTATGATGTTTCCATAACGTTTGCATTCAGTACTTTAGAGTAAACTTTTAGTGCAAACAACTGCATTCACTGAGAAAATAACTTTTTTGTTTTGAATACCTGAGTGACATAACAGGTGCCAAATATCTCAGGATCATGTGGGGAGTTATAGTAAATTGTTTCGATAAGGTTTGCATTCAGTACTTTAGAGTAAAATGGAAGTATATACTTTTGGTGCCAAAGCACTGCATTCACTTAGATATCAACTTTTTTGCCTTGAATACCTGAGTGATATAGTAGGTTTCAAACATCACAAGATCATGTGGGGATTTATATTCAGTTGTTTGCATAAGGTTTCCAGTCAGTACCTTTGACTAAAATTGAGATGTGTACTTCTTTCAATGCTAAAGGACTGTATGCTTTGAGAAATCAACTTTTTTGTCTTGAATACCTGAGTGATGTAACAGGTGCCAAACACCTCAGGATCATGTGGGGAGTCCTATTAAGAAGTTTCCATAGTGTTTGCAGTAAGTACCTTTGAGTAAAATTCAAATGTATACTTCATTCAATGCTAAACGACTGTATGCATTGAGAAATCAACTTTTTTGTCTTGAATACCTGAGTGATGTAAAAGGTGCCAAACACCTCAGGATCATGTGGGGAGACCTATTAAGAAGTTTCAATAGTGTTTGCAGTAAGTACCTTTGAGTAAAATTCAAATGTATAATTCATTCAATGCTAAACGACTGAATGCTTTGAGAAATCAACTTTTTTGTCTTGAATACCTGAGTGATATAACTGGTGTCAAACTTCTCAGGATCATGTGGGGAATGATATTATGATGTTTCCATAACGTTTGCATTCAGTACTTTAGAGTAAAATTAAAGTATATACTTTTAGTGCAAAGCCTGCATTCACTGAGAAAATAACTTATTTGTTTTGAATACCTGAGTGACATAACAGTTGTGAAACATCTCAGGATCATGTGGGGAGTCCTATTAAGAAGTTTCCATAGTGTTTGCAGTAGGTACCATTGAGTAAAATTCAAATGTATACTTCATTCAATGCTAAACGACTGTATGCTTTGAGAAATCAACTTTTTTGTCTTGAATACCTGAGTGATATAACTGGTGTCAAACTTCGCAGGATGTTGTGGGGAATGATATTATGATGTTTCCATAAGGTTTGCATTCAATACTTTAGAGTAAAATTGAAGTATGTACTTTTAGTTCCAAAGCACTGCTTTCACTGAGAAATCAACTTTTTTGTCTTGTGTACCTGAGTGATATAAGAGGTGTCAAACATCCCAGGATCATGTGGGGAGTTATATAAAGATGTTTCTATAGTGTTTGCAGTAAGTACCTTTGAGTAAAATTGAAATCTGTACTTCATTCAATGTCAAGCACTGTATGCTTTGAGGAATCAACTGTTTTGTCTTGAACTCCTGTATGATATAACAGGTGTCAAACAACTCAAGATCATGTGGGCAGTTATATTAAGATGTTTCCATAAGGTTTGCATTCAATACTTTAGAGTAAAATTGAACATCTACTTATAGTTCCAAAGCACTGCTTTCACTGAGAAATCAACTTTTTTGTCTATAATGCCTGAGTGATATAACAGGTGTCAAACATCTCAGGATCATGTGGGGAGTTATAGTAAATTGTTTCCATAAGGTTTGCATTTAGTACTTTAGAGTAAAATGGAAGTATATACTTTTAGTGCCAAAGCACTGCATTCACTTAGTCATCAACTTTTTTGCCTTGAATACCTGAGTGATATAGTAGGTTTCAAACATCCCAGGATCATGTGGGGAGTTATATTCAGTTGTTTGCATAAGGTTTCCAGTCAGTACCTTTGAGTAAAATTGAGATGTGTACTTCTTTCAATGCTAAAGGACGGTATGCTTTGAGAAATCAACTTTTTTGTCTTGAACACCTGAGTGATGTAACAGGTGCCAAACATCTCAGGATCATGTGGGGAGTCCTATTAAGAAGTTTCCATAGTATTTGCAGTAAGTACCTTTGAGTGAAATTCAAATGTATACTTCATTCAATGCTAAACGACTGTATGCTTTGAGAAATCAACTTTTTTGTCTTGAATAGCTGAGTGATATAACTGGTGTCAAACTTCTCAGGATCATGTGGGGAATGATATATGATGTTTCCAAAACGTTTGCATTCAGTACTTTAGAGTAAAATTAAAGTATATACTTTTAGTGCAAACAACTGCATTCACTGAGAAAATAACTTTTTTGTTTTGAATACCTGAGTGACATAACAGGTGCCAAACATCTCAGGATGATGTGAGGAGTTATATTAAGATGTTTCCATAAGGTTTACATTCAATACTTTAGAGTAAAATTGAAGTATCTACTTTTAGTTCCAAAGCACTGCATTCACTGAGAATTCAACTTTTTTGTCTTGTGTACTTGAGTGATATAAGAGGTGTCAAACATCCCAGGATCATGTGGGGAGTTATATTAAGATGTTTCTATAGTGTTTGCAGTAAGTACCTTTGAGTAAAATTGAAATGTGTACTTCATTCAATGTAAAGCACTGTATGCTTTGAGGAATCAACTTTTTTGTCTTGAACTCCTGTGTGATATAACAGGTGTCAAACATCTCAGGATCATGTAGGGAGTTATAGTACATTGTTTCCATAAGGCTTGCATTTAGTACTTTAGAGTAAAATGGAAGTATATACTTTTAGTGCCAAAGCACTGCATTCACTTAGACATCAACTTTTTTGCCTTGAATACCTGAGTGATATAGTAGGTTTCAAACATCCCAAGATCATGTGGGGAGTTATATTAAGATGTTTCCATAAGGTTTCCATTCAATACTTTAGAGTAAAATTGAACATCTACTTTTAGCTCCAAACCACTGCTTTCACTGAGAAATCAACTTTTTTATCTTGAATACCTGAGTGATATAACAGGTGTCGTACATCTCAGGATCATGTGGGGAGTTATATAAAGACGTTTCCATAAGGTTTGCATTCAATACTTTAGAGTAAAATTGAAGTACATTCTTTTTCTGCCAAAGCAATGCATTCACTGAGAAATCAACTTTTTTGTCTTGAACACCTGAGTGATATAACAGGTTTCAAACATCCCAAGATCATGTGGGGAGATATATTCAGATGTTTCCATGAGGTTTGCAGTCAGTACCTTTGAGTGAAATTGAGATGTGTACTTCTTTCAATGCTAAACTACTGTATGCTCTGAGAAATCAACTTTTTTCTCCTGAATACCTGAGTGATGTAACAGGTGCCAAACATCTCAGGATCATGTGGGGAGTCCTATTAAGAAGTTTCCATAGTGTTTGCAGTAAGTACCTTTGAGTAAAATTCAAATGTATACTTCATTAAATGCTAAACGACTGTATGCTTTGAGAAATCAACTTTTTGTCTGGAATACCTGAGTGATGTAAAAGGTGCCAAACACTTCAGGATCATGTGGGGAGACCTATTAAGAAGTTTCAATAGTGTTTGCAGTAACTACCTTTGAGTAAAATTCAAATGTATAATTCATTCAATGCTAAATGACTGTATGCTTTGAGAAATCAACTTTTTTGTCTTGAATACCTGAGTGATATAACTGGTGTCAAACTTCTCAGGATCATGTGGGGAATGATATTATGATGTTTCCATAACGTTTGCATTCAGTACTTTAGAGTAAAATTAAAGTATATACTTTTAGTGCAAAGCCTGCATTCACTGAGAAAATAACTTTTTTGTTTTGAATACCTGAGTGACATAACAGGTACCAAACATCTCAGGATCATGTGGGGAGTTCTATTAAGATGTTTTCATAGTGTTTGCAGTCAGTACCTTTGAGTAAAATTAAAATGTATACTTCATTCAATGCTAAAGCACTGGATGCACTGAGATATCAACTTTTTTCTCCTGTATACCTGAGTGATATAAGAGATGTCAAACATCCCAACATCATGTGGGGAGATATATTCAGATGCTTCCATAAGGTTTGCAGTCAGTAACTTTGAGTAAAATTGAATGTATACTTCTTTCATTGCTAAAGCACTGTGTGCACTGAGAAATCAACTTTTTTCTCTATAATGCCTGAGTGATATAAAAGGTGCCATACATCTCAGGATGATGTGAGGAGTTATATTAAGATGTTTCCATAAGGTTTGCATTGAATACTTTAGAGTAAAATTGAAGTATATGCTTTTCGTTCCAAAGCATTGCTTTCACTAAGAAATCAACTTTTTTGTCTTGTGTACCTGAGTGATATAAGAGGTGTCAAACATCCCAGGATCATGTGGGGAGTTATATTAAGATGTTTCTATAGTGTTTGCAGTAAGTACCTTTGAGTAAAATTGAAATGTGTACTTCATTCAATGTAAAGCACTGTATGCTTTGAGGAATCAACTTTTTTGCCTTGAATACCTGAGTGATATAGTAGGTTTCAAACATCCCAAGATCATGTGGGGAGTTATATTCAGTTGTTTGCATAAGGTTTCCAGTCAGTACCTTTCAGTAAAATTGAGATGTGTACTTCTTTCAATGCTAAACGACTGTATGCTCTGAGAAATCAACTTTTTTGTGTTGAATACCTGAGTGATGTAACAGGTGCCAAATATCTCAGGATCATGTGGGGAGTCCTATTAAGAAGTTTCCATAGTGTTTGCAGTAAGTACCTTTGAGTAAAATTCAAATGTATACTTCATTCAATGCTAAACGACTGTATGCTTTGAGAAATGAACTTTTTTGTCTTGAATACCTGAGTGATGTAACAGGTGCCAAACACCTCAGGATCATGTGGGGAGACCTATTAAGAAGTTTCAATAGTGTTTGCAGTAAGTACTTTTGAGTAAAATTCAAATGTATAATTCATTCAATGCTAAACGACTGTATGCTTTGAGAAATCAACTTTTTTGTCTTGATTACCTGAGTGACATAACAGGTGCCAAACATCTCAGGATCATGTGGGGTGTTCTATTAAGATGTTTTCATAGAGTTTGCAGTCAGTACCTTTGAGTAAAATTGAATGTATACTTCTTTCATTGCTAAAGCACTGTGTGCACTGAGAAATCAACTTTTTTGTCTATAATGCCTGAGTGATATAAAAGGTGCCAAACATCTCAGGATGATGTGAGGAGTTATATTAAGATGTTTCCATAAGGTTTGCATTCAATACTTTAGAGTAAAATTGAAGTATCTACTTTTAGTTCCAAAGCACTGCTTTCACTGGGAAATCAACTTTTATGTCTATAATGCCTGAGTGATATAACAGGTGTCAAACATCTCAGGATCATGTGGGGAGTTATAGTAAATTGTTTCCATAAGGTTTGCATTTAGTACTTTAGAGTAAAATGGAAGTATATACTTTTAGTGCCAAAGCACTGCATTCACTTAGACATCAACTTTTTTGCCTTGAATACCTGAGTGATATAGTAGGTTTCAAACATCACAAGATCATGTGGGGATTTATATTCAGTTGTTTGCATAAGGTTTCCAGTCAGTACCTTTGACTAAAATTGAGATGTGTACTTCTTTCAATGCTAAAGGACTGTATGCTTTGAGAAATCAACTTTTTTGTCTTGAATACCTGAGTGATGTAACAGGTGCCAAACACCTCAGGATCATGTGGGGAGTCCTATTAAGAAGTTTCCATAGTGTTTGCAGTAAGTACCTTTGAGTAAAATTCAAATGTATACTTCATTCAATGCTAAACGACTGTATGCATTGAGAAATCAACTTTTTTGTCTTGAATACCTGAGTGATGTAAAAGGTGCCAAACACCTCAGGATCATGTGGGGAGACCTATTAAGAAGTTTCAATAGTGTTTGCAGTAAGTACCTTTGAGTAAAATTCAAATGTATAATTCATTCAATGCTAAACGACTGAATGCTTTGAGAAATCAACTTTTTTGTCTTGAATACCTGAGTGATATAACTGGTGTCAAACTTCTCAGGATCATGTGGGGAATGATATTATGATGTTTCCATAACGTTTGCATTCAGTACTTTAGAGTAAAATTAAAGTATATACTTTTAGTGCTAAGCCTGCATTCACTGAGAAAATAACTTATTTGTTTTGAATACCTGAGTGACATAACAGTTGTGAAACATCTCAGGATCATGTGGGGAGTCCTATTAAGAAGTTTCCATAGTGTTTGCAGTAGGTACCATTGAGTAAAATTCAAATGTATACTTCATTCAATGCTAAACGACTGTATGCTTTGAGAAATCAACTTTTTTGTCTTGAATACCTGAGTGATATAACTGGTGTCAAACTTCGCAGGATGTTGTGGGGAATGATATTATGATGTTTCCATAAGGTTTGCATTCAATACTTTAGAGTAAAATTGAAGTATCTACTTTTAGTTCCAAAGCACTGCTTTCACTGAGAAATCAACTTTTTTGTCTTGTGTACCTGAGTGATATAAGAGGTGTCAAACATCCCAGGATCATGTGGGGAGTTATATAAAGATGTTTCTATAGTGTTTGCAGTAAGTACCTTTGAGTAAAATTGAAATCTGTACTTCATTCAATGTCAAGCACTGTATGCTTTGAGGAATCAACTGTTTTGTCTTGAACTCCTGTATGATATAACAGGTGTCAAACAACTCAAGATCATGTGGGCAGTTATATTAAGATGTTTCCATAAGGTTTGCATTCAATACTTTAGAGTAAAATTGAACATCTACTTATAGTTCCAAAGCACTGCTTTCACTGAGAAATCAACTTTTTTGTCTATAATGCCTGAGTGATATAACAGGTGTCAAACATCTCAGGATCATGTGGGGAGTTATAGTAAATTGTTTCCATAAGGTTTGCATTCAGTACTTTAGAGTGAAATGGAAGTATATAATTTTAGTGCCAAAGCACTGCATTCACTTAAATATCAACTTTTTTGCCTTGAATACCTGAGTGATATAGTAGGTTTCAAACATCCCAGGATCATGTGGGGAGTTATATTCAGTTGTTTGCATAAGGTTTCCAGTCAGTACCTTTGAGTAAAATTGAGATGTGTACTTCTTTCAATGCTAAAGGACGGTATGCTTTGAGAAATCAACTTTTTTGTCTTGAACACCTGAGTGATGTAACAGGTGCCAAACATCTCAGGATCATGTGGGGAGTCCTATTAAGAAGTTTCCATAGTATTTGCAGTAAGTACCTTTGAGTGAAATTCAAATGTATACTTCATTCAATGCTAAACGACTGTATGCTTTGAGAAATCAACTTTTTTGTCTTGAATAGCTGAGTGATATAACTGGTGTCAAACTTCTCAGGATCATGTGGGGAATGATATATGATGTTTCCAAAACGTTTGCATTCAGTACTTTAGAGTAAAATTAAAGTATATACTTTTAGTGCAAACAACTGCATTCACTGAGAAAATAACTTTTTTGTTTTGAATACCTGAGTGACATAACAGGTGCCAAACATCTCAGGATGATGTGAGGAGTTATATTAAGATGTTTCCATAAGGTTTACATTCAATACTTTAGAGTAAAATTGAAGTATCTACTTTTAGTTCCAAAGCACTGCATTCACTGAGAATTCAACTTTTTTGTCTTGTGTACTTGAGTGATATAAGAGGTGTCAAACATCCCAGGATCATGTGGGGAGTTATATTAAGATGTTTCTATAGTGTTTGCAGTAAGTACCTTTGAGTAAAATTGAAATGTGTACTTCATTCAATGTAAAGCACTGTATGCTTTGAGGAATCAACTTTTTTGTCTTGAACTCCTGTGTGATATAACAGGTGTCAAACATCTCAGGATCATGTAGGGAGTTATAGTACATTGTTTCCATAAGGCTTGCATTTAGTACTTTAGAGTAAAATGGAAGTATATACTTTTAGTGCCAAAGCACTGCATTCACTTAGACATCAACTTTTTTGCCTTGAATACCTGAGTGATATAGTAGGTTTCAAACATCCCAAGATCATGTGGGGAGTTATATTAAGATGTTTCCATAAGGTTTCCATTCAATACTTTAGAGTAAAATTGAACATCTACTTTTAGCTCCAAACCACTGCTTTCACTGAGAAATCAACTTTTTTATCTTGAATACCTGAGTGATATAACAGGTGTCGTACATCTCAGGATCATGTGGGGAGTTATATAAAGACGTTTCCATAAGGTTTGCATTCAATACTTCAGAGTAAAATTGAAGTACATTCTTTTTCTGCCAAAGCAATGCATTCACTGAGAAATCAACTTTTTTGTCTTGAACACCTGAGTGATATAACAGGTTTCAAACATCCCAAGATCATGTGGGGAGATATATTCAGATGTTTCCATGAGGTTTGCAGTCAGTACCTTTGAGTGAAATTGAGATGTGTACTTCTTTCAATGCTAAACTACTGTATGCTCTGAGAAATCAACTTTTTTCTCCTGAATACCTGAGTGATGTAACAGGTGCCAAACATCTCAGGATCATGTGGGGAGTCCTATTAAGAAGTTTCCATAGTGTTTGCAGTAAGTACCTTTGAGTAAAATTCAAATGTATACTTCATTAAATGCTAAACGACTGTATGCTTTGAGAAATCAACTTTTTGTCTGGAATACCTGAGTGATGTAAAAGGTGCCAAACACTTCAGGATCATGTGGGGAGACCTATTAAGAAGTTTCAATAGTGTTTGCAGTAACTACCTTTGAGTAAAATTCAAATGTATAATTCATTCAATGCTAAATGACTGTATGCTTTGAGAAATCAACTTTTTTGTCTTGAATACCTGAGTGATATAACTGGTGTCAAACTTCTCAGGATCATGTGGGGAATGATATTATGATGTTTCCATAACGTTTGCATTCAGTACTTTAGAGTAAAATTAAAGTATATACTTTTAGTGCAAAGCCTGCATTCACTGAGAAAATAACTTTTTTGTTTTGAATACCTGAGTGACATAACAGGTACCAAACATCTCAGGATCATGTGGGGAGTTCTATTAAGATGTTTTCATAGTGTTTGCAGTCAGTACCTTTGAGTAAAATTAAAATGTATACTTCATTCAATGCTAAAGCACTGGATGCACTGAGATATCAACTTTTTTCTCCTGTATACCTGAGTGATATAAGAGATGTCAAACATCCCAACATCATGTGGGGAGATATATTCAGATGCTTCCATAAGGTTTGCAGTCAGTAACTTTGAGTAAAATTGAATGTATACTTCTTTCATTGCTAAAGCACTGTGTGCACTGAGAAATCAACTTTTTTCTCTATAATGCCTGAGTGATATAAAAGGTGCCATACATCTCAGGATGATGTGAGGAGTTATATTAAGATGTTTCCATAAGGTTTGCATTGAATACTTTAGAGTAAAATTGAAGTATATGCTTTTCGTTCCAAAGCATTGCTTTCACTGAGAAATCAACTTTTTTGTCTTGTGTACCTGAGTGATATAAGAGGTGTCAAACATCCCAGGATCATGTGGGGAGTTATATTAAGATGTTTCTATAGTGTTTGCAGTAAGTACCTTTGAGTAAAATTGAAATGTGTACTTCATTCAATGTAAAGCACTGTATGCTTTGAGGAATCAACTTTTTTGCCTTGAATACCTGAGTGATATAGTAGGTTTCAAACATCCCAAGATCATGTGGGGAGTTATATTCAGTTGTTTGCATAAGGTTTCCAGTCAGTACCTTTCAGTAAAATTGAGATGTGTACTTCTTTCAATGCTAAACGACTGTATGCTCTGAGAAATCAACTTTTTTGTGTTGAATACCTGAGTGATGTAACAGGTGCCAAATATCTCAGGATCATGTGGGGAGTCCTATTAAGAAGTTTCCATAGTGTTTGCAGTAAGTACCTTTGAGTAAAATTCAAATGTATACTTCATTCAATGCTAAACGACTGTATGCTTTGAGAAATGAACTTTTTTGTCTTGAATACCTGAGTGATGTAACAGGTGCCAAACACCTCAGGATCATGTGGGGAGACCTATTAAGAAGTTTCAATAGTGTTTGCAGTAAGTACTTTTGAGTAAAATTCAAATGCATAATTCATTCAATGCTAAACGACTGTATGCTTTGAGAAATCAACTTTTTTGTCTTGATTACCTGAGTGACATAACAGGTGCCAAACATCTCAGGATCATGTGGGGTGTTCTATTAAGATGTTTTCATAGAGTTTGCAGTCAGTACCTTTGAGTAAAATTGAATGTATACTTCTTTCATTGCTAAAGCACTGTGTGCACTGAGAAATCAACTTTTTTGTCTATAATGCCTGAGTGATATAAAAGGTGCCAAACATCTCAGGATGATGTGAGGAGTTATATTAAGATGTTTCCATAAGGTTTGCATTCAATACTTTAGAGTAAAATTGAAGTATCTACTTTTAGTTCCAAAGCACTGCTTTCACTGGGAAATCAACTTTTATGTCTATAATGCCTGAGTGATATAACAGGTGTCAAACATCTCAGGATCATGTGGGGAGTTATAGTAAATTGTTTCCATAAGGTTTGCATTTAGTACTTTAGAGTAAAATGGAAGTATATACTTTTAGTGCCAAAGCACTGCATTCACTTAGACATCAACTTTTTTGCCTTGAATACCTGAGTGATATAGTAGGTTTCAAACATCCCAAGATCATGTGGGGATTTATATTCAGTTGTTTGCATAAGGTTTCCAGTCAGTACCTTTGACTAAAATTGAGATGTGTACTTCTTTCAATGCTAAAGGACTGTATGCTTTGAGAAATCAACTTTTTTGTCTTGAATACCTGAGTGATGTAACAGGTGCCAAACACCTCAGGATCATGTGGGGAGTCCTATTAAGAAGTTTCCATAGTGTTTGCAGTAAGTACCTTTGAGTAAAATTCAAATGTATACTTCATTCAATGCTAAACGACTGTATGCATTGAGAAATCAACTTTTTTGTCTTGAATACCTGAGTGATGTAAAAGGTGCCAAACACCTCAGGATCATGTGGGGAGACCTATTAAGAAGTTTCAATAGTGTTTGCAGTAAGTACCTTTGAGTAAAATTCAAATGTATAATTCATTCAATGCTAAACGACTGAATGCTTTGAGAAATCAACTTTTTGTCTTGAATACCTGAGTGATATAACTGGTGTCAAACTTCTCAGGATCATGTGGGGAATGATATTATGATGTTTCCATAACGTTTGCATTCAGTACTTTAGAGTAAAATTAAAGTATATACTTTTAGTGCAAAGCCTGCATTCACTGAGAAAATAACTTTTTTGTTTTGAATACCTTAGTGACATAACAGGTGCCAAACATCTCAGGATCATGTGGGGAGTTCTATTAAGATGTTTTCATAGTGTTTGCAGTCAGTACCTTTGAGTAAAATTAAAATGTGTACTTCATTCATTACTAAAGCACTGGATGCACTGAGATATCAACTTTTTTCTCCTGTATACCTGAGTGATATAAGAGATGTCAAACATCCCAACATTATGTGGGGAGATATATTCAGATGCTTCCATAAGGTTTGCAGTCAGTACCTTTGAGTAAAATTGAATGTATACTTCTTTCATTGCTAAATGACTGTGTGCACTGAGAAATCAACTTTTTTGTCTATAATGCCTGAGTCATATAAAAGGTGCCATATATCTCAGGATGATGTGAGGAGTTATATTAAGATGTTTCCATAAGGTTTGCATTCAATACTTTAGAGTAAAATTGAAGTATATGCTTTTAGTTCCAAAGCACTGCTTTCACTGAGAAATCAACTTTATTGTCTTGAATACCTGAGTGATATAACTGGTGTCAAACTTCTCAGGATCATGTGGGGAATGATATTATGATGTTTCCATAAGGTTTGCATGCAGTACTTTAGAGTAAAATTGAACTATATCCTTTTAGAGCAAAACCTGCATTCACTGAGAAAATAACTTATTTGTTTTGAATACCTGAGTGACATAACAGTTGTGAAACATCTCAGGATCATGTGGGGAGTCCTATTAAGAAGTTTCCATAGTGTTTGCAGTAAGTACCTTTGAGTAAAATTGAAATCTGTACTTCATTCAATGTCAAGCACTGTATGCTTTGAGGAATCAACTGTTTTGTCTTGAACTCCTGTATGATATAACAGGTGTCAAACAACTCAAGATCATGTGGGGAGTTATATTAAGATGTTTCCATAAGGTTTGCATTCAATACTTCAGAGTAAAATTGAACATCTACTTTTAGTTCCAAAGCACTGCTTTCACTGAGAAATCAACTTTTTTGTCTATAATGCCTGAGTGATATAACAGGTGTCAAACATCTCAGGATCATGTGGGGAGTTATAGTAAATTGTTTCCATAAGGTTTGCATTCAGTACTTTAGAGTGAAATGGAAGTATATAATTTTAGTGCCAAAGCACTGCATTCACTTAAATATCAACTTTTTTGCCTTGAATACCTGAGGGATATAGTAGGTTTCAAACATCCCAAGATCATGTGGGGAGTTATATTCAGTTGTTTGCATAAGGTTTCCAGTCAGTACCTTTGAGTAAAATTGAGATGTGCACTTCTTTCAATGCTAAAGGACTGTATCCTTTGAGAAATCAACTTTTTTGTCTTGAATACCTGGGTGATGTAACAGGTGCCAAACATCTCAGGATCATGTGGGGAGTCCTATTAAGAAGTTTCCATAGTGTTTGCAGTAAGTACCTTTGAGTGAAATTCAAATGTATATTTCATTCAATGCTCAACGACTGTATGCTTTGAGAAATCAACCTTTTTGCTTTAATACCTGAGTGATGTAACAGGTGCCAAACATCTTTGGATCATGTGCGGAGTCCTATTAAGAAGTTTTCATAGTGTTTGCAGTCAGTACCTTTGAGTAAAATTAAAATGTATACTTCATTCAATGCTAAAGCACTGGATGCACTGAGAAATCAACTTTTTTGTCCTGTATACCTGAGTGATATAAGAGGTGTCAAACATCCCAACACCATGTGGGGAGATATATTAAGATGCTTCCATAAGGTTTGCAGTAAGTACCTTTGAGTAAAATTGAAATGTGTACTTCATTCAATGTAAAGCACTGTATGCTTTGAGGAATCAACTTTTTTGTCTTGAACTCCTGTGTGATATAACAGGTGTCAAACAACTCAGGATCATGTGGGGAGTTATAGTAAATTGTTTCCATAAAGTTTGCATTTAGTACTTTAGAGTAAAATGGAAGTATATACTTTTAGTGCCAAAGATCTGCATTCACTTAGACATCAACTTTTTTGCCTTGAATACCTGAGTGATATAGTAGGTTTCAAACATCCCAAGATCATGTGGGGAGTTATATTCAGTTGTTTGCATAAGGTTTCCAGTCAGAACCTTTGAGTAAAATTGAGTTGTGTTCATCTTTCAATGCTAAAGGACTGTATGTTTTGAGAAATCAACTTTTTTGTCTTGAATACCTGAGTGATGTAACAGGTGCCAAACATCTCAGGATCATGTGGTGAGTCCTATTAAGAAGTTTCCACTGTGTTTGCAGTAAGTACCTTTTAGTAAAATTGAAATGTGTACTTCATTCAATGTAAACCACTGTATGCTTTGAGGAATCAACTTTTTTGTCTTGAACTCCTGTGTGATATAACAGGTGTCAAACATCTGTAGATCATGTGGGGAGTTATATTAAGATGTTTCCATAAGGTTTGCATTCAATACTTTAGAGTAAAATTGAACATCTACTTTTATTTCCAAAGCACTGCTTTCACTGAGAAATCAACTTTTTTATCTTGAATACCTGAGTGATATAACAGGTGTCGTACATTTCAGGATCATGTGGGGAGTTATATTAAGATGTTTCCATAAGGTTTGCATTCAATACTTTTGAGTAAAATTGAAGTACATTCCTTTTCTGGCAAAGCAATGCATTCACTGAGAAATCAACTTTTTTGTCTTGAACACCTGACTGATATAACAGGTTTCAAACATCCCAAGATCATGTGGGGAGATAAATTCAGATGTTTCCATAAGGTTTGCAGTCAGTACCTTTGAGTAACATTGAGATGTGTACTTCTTTCAATGCTAAAGGACTGTAAGCTTTGAGAAATCAACTTTTTTGTCTTGAATAACTGAGTGATGTAACAGGTGCCAAACATCTCAGGATCATGTGGGGAGTCCTATTAAGAAGTTTCCATAGTGTTTGCAGTAGGTACCTTTGAGTAAAATTCATATGTATACTTCATTCAATGCTAAACAACTGTATGCTTTGAGAAATCAACTTTTTTCTCTTGAATACCTGAATGATATAACTGGTGTCAAACTTCTCAGGATCATGTGGGGAATGATATTATGATGTTTCCATAAGGTTTGCATTCAATACTTTAGAGTAAAATTGAAGTACATTCTTTTCTGCCAAATCAATGCATTCACTGAGAAATCAACATTTTTGTCTTGAACACCTGAGTGATATAACAGTTTTCAAACATCCCAAGATCATGTGGGGAGATATATTCAGATGTTTCCATAAGGTTTGCAGTCAGTACCTTTGAGTAAAATTGAAATGTATACTTCTTTCATTGTTAAAGCACTGTGTGCACTGAGAAATCAACTTTTTTGTCTATAATGCCTGAGTGATATAACAGGTGTCAAACATCTCAGGATCATGTGGGGAATGATATTATGATGTTTCCATAACGTTTGCATTCAGTACTTTAGAGTAAAATTAAAGTATATACTTTCAGTGCAAACAACTGCATTCACTGAGAAAATAACTTTTTTGTTTTGAATACCTGAGTGACAGAACAGGTGCCAAATATCTCAGGATCATGTGGGGAGTTCTATTAAGATGTCTTCATAGTGTTTCCAGTCAGTACCTTTGAGTAAAATTAAAATGTATGCTTCATTCAACGCTAAAGCACTGGATGCACTGAGAAATCAACTGTTTTGTCCTGTATACCTGAGTGATATAAGAGGTGTCAAACATCCCAACAGCATGTGGGGAGATATATTCAGATGCTTCCATAAGGTTTGCAGTCAGTACTTTTGAGTAAATTTGAAATGTATACTTCTTTCATTGCTAAAGCACTGTGTGCACTGAGAAATCAACTTTTTTCTTTATAATGCCTGAGTGATATAAAAGGTGCCATACATCTCAGGATGATGTGGGGAGTTATATTAAGATGTTTCCATAAGGTTTGCATTCAATACTTTAGAGTAAAATTGAAGTATCTACTTTTAGTTCCAAAGCACTGCTTTCACTGACAAATCAACTTTTTTGTCTTGTGTACCTGAGTGATATAAGAGGTGTCAAACATCCGAGGATCATGTGGGGAGTTATATTAAGATGTTTCTATAGTGTTTGCAGTAAGTACCTTTGATTAAAATTGAAATGTGTACTTCATTCAATGTAAAGCACTGTATGCTTTGAGGAGTCAACTTTTTTGTCTTGAACTCCTGTGTAATATAACACGTGTCAAACATCTGAAGATCATGTGGGGAGTTATATTAAGATGTTTCCATAAGGTTTGCATTCAATACTTTAGAGTAAAATTGAACATCTACTTTTAGTTCCAAAGCACTGCTTTCACTGAGAAATCAACTTTTTTGTCTTGAATACCTGAGTGATATAACAGGTGCCAAACATCTCAGGATCATGTGGGGAGTCCTATTAAGAACTTTCCATAGTGTTTGCAGTGAGTGCCTTTGAGTAAAATTCAAATGTATACTTCATTCAATGCTAAACGACTGTATGCTTTGAGAAATCAACTTTATTGTCTTGAATACCTGAGTGATATAACAGGTTTCAAACATCCCAAGATCATGTGGGGAGATATATTCAGATGTTTCCATATGTTTGCAGTCAGTACCTTTGGGTAAAATTGAAATGTATACTTCTTTCATTGCTAAAGCTCTGTGTGCACTGAGAAATCAACTTTTTTCTCTATAATGCCTGAGTGATTTCACAGGTGTCGAACATCTCAGGATCATGTGGGGAGTTATAGTAAATTGTTTCCATAAGGTTTGCATTCAGTACTTCAGAGTAAAATGGAAGTATCTACTTTTAGTGCCAAAGCACTGCATTCACTTAGATATCAACTTTTTTGCCTTGAATACCTGAGTGATATAGTAGGTTTCAAACATCCCAAGATCATGTGGGGAGTTATATTCAGTTGTTTGCATAAGGTTTCCAGTCAGTACCTTTGAGTAAAATTGAGATGTGTACTTCTTTCAATGCTAAAGGACTGTATGCTTTGAGAAATCAACTTTTTTGTCTTGAATACCTGAGTGATATAACTGGTGTCAAACTTCTCAGGATCATGTGGGGAATGATATTATGATGTTTCCATAACATTTGCATTCAGTACTTTAGAGTAAAATTAAAGTATATACTTTTAGTGCAAAGCCTGCATTCACTGAGAAAATAACTTTTTTGTTTTGAATACCTGTGACATAACAGGTGCCAAACATCTCAGGATCATGTGGGGACTTCTATTAAGATGTTTTCATAGTGTTTGCAGTCAGTACCTTTGAGTAAAATTAAAATGTATACTTCATTCAATGCTAAAGCACTGGATGCACTGAGATATCAACTTTTTTCTCCTGTATACCTGAGTGATATAAGAGGTGTCAAACATCCCAACATCATGTGCGGAGATATATTCAGATGCTTCCATAAGGTTTGCAGTCAGTACCTTTGAGTAAAATTGAAATGCATACTTCTTTCACTGCTAAAGCACTCTGTGCACTGCGAAATCAACTGCTTTGTCTATAATGCCTGAGTGATATAAAAGGTGCCATACATCTCAGGAAGATGTGAGGAGTTATATTAAGATGTTTCCATAAGGTTTGCATTCAATACTTTAGAGTAAAATTGAAGTATATGCTTTTAGTTCCAAAGCACTGCTTTCACGGAGAAATCAACTTTTTTGTCTTGTGTACCTGAGTGATATAAGAGATGTCAAACATCCCAGGATCATGTGGGGAGTTATATAAAGATGTTTCTATAGTGTTTTCAGTAAGTACCTTTGAGTAAAATTGAAATGTGTACTTCATTCAAAGTCAAACACTGTATGCTTTGAGGAATCAACTGTTTTGTCTTGAACTCCTGTGTGATATAACAGGTGTCAAACATCTCAAGATCATGTGGGGAGTTATATTAAGATGTTTCCATAAGGTTTGCATTCAATACTTGAGAGTAAAATTGAACATCTACTTTTAGTTCCAAAGCACTGCTTTCACTGAGAAATCAACTTTTTTGTCTATAATGCCTGAGTGATATAACAGGTGTCAAACATCTCAGGATCATGTGGGGAGTTATAGTAAATTGTTTCCATAAGGTTTGCATTCAGTACTTTAGAGTAAAATTAAAGTATATACTTTCAGTGCAAACAACTGCATTCACTGAGAAAATAACTTTTTTGTTTTGAATACCTGAGTGACAGAACAGGTGCCAAATATCTCAGGATCATGTGGGGAGTTCTATTAAGATGTCTTCATAGTGTTTCCAGTCAGTACCTTTGAGTAAAATTAAAATGTATGCTTCATTCAACGCTAAAGCACTGGATGCACTGAGAAATCAACTGTTTTGTCCTGTATACCTGAGTGATATAAGAGGTGTCAAACATCCCAACAGCATGTGGGGAGATATATTCAGATGCTTCCATAAGGTTTGCAGTCAGTACTTTTGAGTAAATTTGAAATGTATACTTCTTTCATTGCTAAAGCACTGTGTGCACTGAGAAATCAACTTTTTTCTTTATAATGCCTGAGTGATATAAAAGGTGCCATACATCTCAGGATGATGTGGGGAGTTATATTAAGATGTTTCCATAAGGTTTGCATTCAATACTTTAGAGTAAAATTGAAGTATCTACTTTTAGTTCCAAAGCACTGCTTTCACTGACAAATCAACTTTTTTGTCTTGTGTACCTGAGTGATATAAGAGGTGTCAAACATCCGAGGATCATGTGCGGAGTTATATTAAGATGTTTCTATAGTGTTTGCAGTAAGTACCTTTGATTAAAATTGAAATGTGTACTTCATTCAATGTAAAGCACTGTATGCTTTGAGGAGTCAACTTTTTTGTCTTGAACTCCTGTGTAATATAACACGTGTCAAACATCTGAAGATCATGTGGGGAGTTATATTAAGATGTTTCCATAAGGTTTGCATTCAATACTTTAGAGTAAAATTGAACATCTACTTTTAGTTCCAAAGCACTGCTTTCACTGAGAAATCAACTTTTTTGTCTTGAATACCTGAGTGATATAACAGGTGTCATACATCTCAGGATCATGTGGGGAGTTATATTAAGATGTTTCCATAAGGTTTGCATTCAATACTTTAGAGTAAAATTGAAGTACATTCTTTTCTGCCAAAGCAATGCATTCACTGAGAAATCAACTTTTTTGTCTTGAACACCTGAGTGATATAACAGGTTTCAAACATCCCACGATCATGTGGGGAGTTATATTCAGTTGTTTGCATAAGGTTTCCAGTCAGTACCTTTGAGTAAAATTGAGATGTGTACTTCTTTCAATGCTAATGGACTGTATGCTTTGAGAAATCAACTTTTTTGTCTTGAATACCTGAGTGATGTATCAGGTGCCAAACATCTCAGGATCATGTGGGGAGTCCTATTAAGAACTTTCCATAGTGTTTGCAGTGAGTGCCTTTGAGTAAAATTCAAATGTATACTTCATTCAATGCTAAACGACTGTATGCTTTGAGAAATCAACTTTATTGTCTTGAATACCTGAGTGATATAACAGGTTTCAAACATCCCAAGATCATGTGGGGAGATATATTCAGATGTTTCCATATGTTTGCAGTCAGTACCTTTGGGTAAAATTGAAATGTATACTTCTTTCATTGCTAAAGCTCTGTGTGCACTGAGAAATCAACTTTTTTCTCTATAATGCCTGAGTGATTTCACAGGTGTCGAACATCTCAGGATCATGTGGGGAGTTATAGTAAATTGTTTCCATAAGGTTTGCATTCAGTACTTCAGAGTAAAATGGAAGTATCTACTTTTAGTGCCAAAGCACTGCATTCACTTAGATATCAACTTTTTTGCCTTGAATACCTGAGTGATATAGTAGGTTTCAAACATCCCAAGATCATGTGGGGAGTTATATTCAGTTGTTTGCATAAGGTTTCCAGTCAGTACCTTTGAGTAAAATTGAGATGTGTACTTCTTTCAATGCTAAAGGACTGTATGCTTTGAGAAATCAACTTTTTTGTCTTGAATACCTGAGTGATATAACTGGTGTCAAACTTCTCAGGATCATGTGGGGAATGATATTATGATGTTTCCATAACATTTGCATTCAGTACTTTAGAGTAAAATTAAAGTATATACTTTTAGTGCAAAGCCTGCATTCACTGAGAAAATAACTTTTTTGTTTTGAATACCTGTGACATAACAGGTGCCAAACATCTCAGGATCATGTGGGGACTTCTATTAAGATGTTTTCATAGTGTTTGCAGTCAGTACCTTTGAGTAAAATTAAAATGTATACTTCATTCAATGCTAAAGCACTGGATGCACTGAGATATCAACTTTTTTCTCCTGTATACCTGAGTGATATAAGAGGTGTCAAACATCCCAACATCATGTGCGGAGATATATTCAGATGCTTCCATAAGGTTTGCAGTCAGTACCTTTGAGTAAAATTGAAATGCATACTTCTTTCACTGCTAAAGCACTGTGTGCACTGCGAAATCAACTGCTTTGTCTATAATGCCTGAGTGATATAAAAGGTGCCATACATCTCAGGAAGATGTGAGGAGTTATATTAAGATGTTTCCATAAGGTTTGCATTCAATACTTTAGAGTAAAATTGAAGTATATGCTTTTAGTTCCAAAGCACTGCTTTCACGGAGAAATCAACTTTTTTGTCTTGTGTACCTGAGTGATATAAGAGATGTCAAACATCCCAGGATCATGTGGGGAGTTATATAAAGATGTTTCTATAGTGTTTTCAGTAAGTACCTTTGAGTAAAATTGAAATGTGTACTTCATTCAAAGTCAAAAACTGTATGCTTTGAGGAATCAACTGTTTTGTCTTGAACTCCTGTGTGATATAACAGGTGTCAAACATCTCAAGATCATGTGGGGAGTTATATTAAGATGTTTCCATAAGGTTTGCATTCAATACTTGAGAGTAAAATTGAACATCTACTTTTAGTTCCAAAGCACTGCTTTCACTGAGAAATCAACTTTTTTGTCTATAATGCCTGAGTGATATAACAGGTGTCAAACATCTCAGGATCATGTGGGGAGTTATAGTAAATTGTTTCCATAAGGTTTGCATTCAGTACTTTAGAGTAAAATGGAAGTATATACTTTTAATGCCAAAGCACAGCATTCACTTAAATATCAACTTTTTTGCCTTGAATACCTGAGGGATATAGTACGTTTCAAACATCCCAAGATCATGTGGGGAGTTATATTCAGTTGTTTGCATAAGGTTTCCAGTCAGTACCTTTGAGTAAAATTGAGATGTGTACTTCTTTCAATGCTAAAGGACGGTATGCTTTGAGAAATCAACTTTTTTGTCTTGAACACCTGAGTGATGTAACAGGTGCCAAACATCTCAGGATCATGTGGGGAGTCCTATTAAGAAGTTTCCATAGTGTTTGCAGTAAGTACCTTTGAGTGAAATTCAAATGTATACTTCATTCAATGCTAAACGACTGTATGCTTTGAGAAATCAACTTTTTGGCTTTACTACCTGAGTGATGTAACAGGTGCCAAACATCTCAGGATCATGTGGGGAGTCCTATTAAGAAGTTTCCATAGTGTTTGCAGTAGGTACCATTGAGAAAATTCAAATGTATACTTCATTTAATGCTAAACGACTGTATGCTTTGAGAAATCAACTTTTTTGTTTTGAATACCTGAGTGATATAACTGGTGTCAAACTTCTCAGGATCATGTGGGGAATAATATAATGATGTTTCCATAACGTTTGCATTCAGTACTTTAGAGTAAAATTAAAGTATATACTTTTAGTGCAAACAACTGCATTCACTGAGAAAATAACTTTTTTGTTTTGAATACCTGAGTGACATAACAGGTGCCAAATATCTCAGGATCATGTGAGGAGTTCTATTAAGATGTTATCATAGTGTTTGCAGTCAGTACCTTTGAGTAAAATTAAAATGTATACTTCATTCAATGCTAAAGCACTGGATGCACTGAGAAATCAACTTTTTTGTCCTGTATACCTGAGTGATATAAGAGGTGTCAAACATCCCAACACCATGTGGGGAGATATATTCAGATGCTTCCATAAGGTTTGCAGTCAGTACCTTTGAGTAAAATTGAGATGTGTACTTCTTTCAATGCTAAAGGACTGTATGCTTTGAGAAATCAACTTTTTGGCTTTACTACCTGAGTGATGTAACAGGTGCCAAACATCTCAGGATCATGTGGGGAGTCCTATTAAGAAGTTTCCATAGTGTTTGCAGTAGGTACCATTGAGAAAATTCAAATGTATACTTCATTTAATGCTAAACGACTGTATGCTTTGAGAAATCAACTTTTTTGTCTTGAATACCTGAGTGATATAACTGGTGTCAAACTTCTCAGGATCATGTGGGGAATGATATTATGATGTTTCCATAAGGTTTGCATGCAGTACTTTAGAGTAAAATTGAAGTATATACTTTAAGTGCAAAGCCTGCATTCACTGAGAAAATAACTTTTTTGTTTTGAATACCTGAGTGACATAACAGATGTGAACCATCTCAGGATCATGTGGGGAGTTCTATTAAGATGTTTTCATAGTGTTTGCAGTCAGTACCTATGAGTAAAATTGAAATGTATACTTCTTTCATTGCTAAAGCACTGTGTGCACTGAGAAATCAACTTTTTTGCCTTGAATGCCTGAGTGATATAACAGGTGTAAAACATCTCAGGATCATGTGGGGAGTTATAGTAAAATGTTTCCATAAGGTTTGCAGTCAGTTCCTTTCTGTAAAATTGAAATGTATACTTCATTCAATGTAAAGCACTGTATGCTTTGAGGAATCAACTTTTTTGTCTTGAACTCCTGTATGATATAACAGGTGTCAAACATCTCAAGATCATGTGGGGAGTTATATTAAGATGTTTGCATAAGGTTTGCATTCAATACTTTAGAGTAAAATTGAACATCTACTTTTAGTTCCAAAGCACTTCTTTCACTGACAAATCAACTTTTTTGTCTTGAATACCTGAGTGATGTATCAGGTGCCAAACATCTCAGGATCATGTGGGGAGTCCTATTAAGAACTTTCCATAGTGTTTGCAGTGAGTGCCTTTGAGTAAAATTCAAATGTATACTTCATTCAATGCTAAACGACTGTATGCTTTGAGAAATCAACTTTATTGTCTTGAATACCTGAGTGATATAACAGGTTTCAAACATCCCAAGATCATGTGGGGAGATATATTCAGATGTTTCCATATGTTTGCAGTCAGTACCTTTGGGTAAAATTGAAATGTATACTTCTTTCATTGCTAAAGCTCTGTGTGCACTGAGAAATCAACTTTTTTCTCTATAATGCCTGAGTGATTTCACAGGTGTCGAACATCTCAGGATCATGTGGGGAGTTATAGTAAATTGTTTCCATAAGGTTTGCATTCAGTACTTCAGAGTAAAATGGAAGTATCTACTTTTAGTGCCAAAGCACTGCATTCACTTAGATATCAACTTTTTTGCCTTGAATACCTGAGTGATATAGTAGGTTTCAAACATCCCAAGATCATGTGGGGAGTTATATTCAGTTGTTTGCATAAGGTTTCCAGTCAGTACCTTTGAGTAAAATTGAGATGTGTACTTCTTTCAATGCTAAAGGACTGTATGCTTTGAGAAATCAACTTTTTTGTCTTGAATACCTGAGTGATATAACTGGTGTCAAACTTCTCAGGATCATGTGGGGAATGATATTATGATGTTTCCATAACATTTGCATTCAGTACTTTAGAGTAAAATTAAAGTATATACTTTTAGTGCAAAGCCTGCATTCACTGAGAAAATAACTTTTTTGTTTTGAATACCTGTGACATAACAGGTGCCAAACATCTCAGGATCATGTGGGGACTTCTATTAAGATGTTTTCATAGTGTTTGCAGTCAGTACCTTTGAGTAAAATTAAAATGTATACTTCATTCAATGCTAAAGCACTGGATGCACTGAGATATCAACTTTTTTCTCCTGTATACCTGAGTGATATAAGAGGTGTCAAACATCCCAACATCATGTGCGGAGATATATTCAGATGCTTCCATAAGGTTTGCAGTCAGTACCTTTGAGTAAAATTAAAATGCATACTTCTTTCACTGCTAAAGCACTGTGTGCACTGCGAAATCAACTGCTTTGTCTATAATGCCTGAGTGATATAAAAGGTGCCATACATCTCAGGAAGATGTGAGGAGTTATATTAAGATGTTTCCATAAGGTTTGCATTCAATACTTTAGAGTAAAATTGAAGTATATGCTTTTAGTTCCAAAGCACTGCTTTCACGGAGAAATCAACTTTTTTGTCTTGTCTACCTGAGTGATATAAGAGGTGTCAAACATCCCAGGATCATGTGGGGAGTTATATAAAGATGTTTCTATAGTGTTTTCAGTAAGTACCTTTGAGTAAAATTGAAATGTGTACTTCATTCAAAGTCAAACACTGTATGCTTTGAGGAATCAACTGTTTTGTCTTGAACTCCTGTGTGATATAACAGGTGTCAAACATCTCAAGATCATGTGGGGAGTTATATTAAGATGTTTCCATAAGGTTTGCATTCAATACCAGAGAGTAAAATTGAACATCTACTTTTAGTTCCAAAGCACTGCTTTCACTGAGAAATCAACTTTTTTGTCTATAATGCCTGAGTGATATAACAGGTGTCAAACATCTCAGGATCATGTGGGGAGTTATAGTAAATTGTTTCCATAAGGTTTGCATTCAGTACTTTAGAGTAAAATGGAAGTATATACTTTTAATGCCAAAGCACAGCATTCACTTAAATATCAACTTTTTTGCCTTGAATACCTGAGGGATATAGTACGTTTCAAACATCCCAAGATCATGTGGGGAGTTATATTCAGTTGTTTGCATAAGGTTTCCAGTCAGTACCTTTGAGTAAAATTGAGATGTGTACTTCTTTCAATGCTAAAGGACGGTATGCTTTGAGAAATCAACTTTTTTGTCTTGAACACCTGAGTGATGTAACAGGTGCCAAACATCTCAGGATCATGTGGGGAGTCCTATTAAGAAGTTTCCATAGTGTTTGCAGTAAGTACCTTTGAGTGAAATTCAAATGTATACTTCATTCAATGCTAAACGACTGTATGCTTTGAGAAATCAACTTTTTGGCTTTACTACCTGAGTGATGTAACAGGTGCCAAACATCTCAGGATCATGTGGGGAGTCCTATTAAGAAGTTTCCATAGTGTTTGCAGTAGGTACCATTGAGAAAATTCAAATGTATACTTCATTTAATGCTAAACGACTGTATGCTTTGAGAAATCAACTTTTTTGTTTTGAATACCTGAGTGATATAACTGGTGTCAAACTTCTCAGGATCATGTGGGGAATGATATAATGATGTTTCCATAACGTTTGCATTCAGTACTTTAGAGTAAAATTAAAGTATATACTTTTAGTGCAAACAACTGCATTCACTGAGAAAATAACTTTTTTGTTTTGAATACCTGAGTGACATAACAGGTGCCAAATATCTCAGGATCATGTGAGGAGTTCTATTAAGATGTTATCATAGTGTTTGCAGTCAGTACCTTTGAGTAAAATTAAAATGTATACTTCATTCAATGCTAAAGCACTGGATGCACTGAGAAATCAACTTTTTTGTCCTGTATACCTGAGTGATATAAGAGGTGTCAAACATCCCAACACCATGTGGGGAGATATATTCAGATGCTTCCATAAGGTTTGCAGTCAGTACCTTTGAGTAAAATTGAGATGTGTACTTCTTTCAATGCTAAAGGACTGTATGCTTTGAGAAATCAACTTTTTGGCTTTACTACCTGAGTGATGTAACAGGTGCCAAACATCTCAGGATCATGTGGGGAGTCCTATTAAGAAGTTTCCATAGTGTTTGCAGTAGGTACCATTGAGAAAATTCAAATGTATACTTCATTTAATGCTAAACGACTGTATGCTTTGAGAAATCAACTTTTTTGTCTTGAATACCTGAGTGATATAACTGGTGTCAAACTTCTCAGGATCATGTGGGGAATGATATTATGATGTTTCCATAAGGTTTGCATGCAGTACTTTAGAGTAAAATTGAAGTATATACTTTAAGTGCAAAGCCTGCATTCACTGAGAAAATAACTTTTTTGTTTTGAATACCTGAGTGACATAACAGATGTGAACCATCTCAGGATCATGTGGGGAGTTCTATTAAGATGTTTTCATAGTGTTTGCAGTCAGTACCTATGAGTAAAATTGAAATGTATACTTCTTTCATTGCTAAAGCACTGTGTGCACTGAGAAATCAACTTTTTTGCCTTGAATGCCTGAGTGATATAACAGGTGTAAAACATCTCAGGATCATGTGGGGAGTTATAGTAAAATGTTTCCATAAGGTTTGCAGTCAGTTCCTTTCTGTAAAATTGAAATGTATACTTCATTCAATGTAAAGCACTGTATGCTTTGAGGAATCAACTTTTTTGTCTTGAACTCCTGTATGATATAACAGGTGTCAAACATCTCAAGATCATGTGGGGAGTTATATTAAGATGTTTGCATAAGGTTTGCATTCAATACTTTAGAGTAAAATTGAACATCTACTTTTAGTTCCAAAGCACTTCTTTCACTGACAAATCAACTTTTTTGTCTTGAATACCTGAGTGATGTATCAGGTGCCAAACATCTCAGGATCATGTGGGGAGTCCTATTAAGAACTTTCCATAGTGTTTGCAGTGAGTGCCTTTGAGTAAAATTCAAATGTATACTTCATTCAATGCTAAACGACTGTATGCTTTGAGAAATCAACTTTACTGTCTTGAATACCTGAGTGATATAACAGGTTTCAAACATCCCAAGATCATGTGGGGAGATATATTCAGATGTTTCCATATGTTTGCAGTCAGTACCTTTGGGTAAAATTGAAATGTATACTTCTTTCATTGCTAAAGCTCTGTGTGCACTGAGAAATCAACTTTTTTCTCTATAATGCCTGAGTGATTTCACAGGTGTCGAACATCTCAGGATCATGTGGGGAGTTATAGTAAATTGTTTCCATAAGGTTTGCATTCAGTACTTCAGAGTAAAATGGAAGTATCTACTTTTAGTGCCAAAGCACTGCATTCACTTAGATATCAACTTTTTTGCCTTGAATACCTGAGTGATATAGTAGGTTTCAAACATCCCAAGATCATGTGGGGAGTTATATTCAGTTGTTTGCATAAGGTTTCCAGTCAGTACCTTTGAGTAAAATTGAGATGTATACTTCTTTCAATGCTAAAGCACTGTGTGCACTGAGAAATCAACTTTTTTGCCTTGAATGCCTGAGTGATATAACAGGTGTAAAACATCTCAGGATCATGTGGGGAGTTATAGTAAAATGTTTCCATAAGGTTTGCAGTCAGTTCCTTTCTGTAAAATTGAAATGTATACTTCATTCAATGTAAAGCACTGTATGCTTTGAGGAATCAACTTTTTTGTCTTGAACTCCTGTATGATATAACAGGTGTCAAACATCTCAAGATCATGTGGGGAGTTATATTAAGATGTTTGCATAAGGTTTGCATTCAATACTTTAGAGTAAAATTGAACATCTACTTTTAGTTCCAAAGCACTTCTTTCACTGACAAATCAACTTTTTTGTCTTGAATACCTGAGTGATATAACAGGTGTCATACATCTCAGGATCATGTGGGGAGTTATATTAAGATGTTTCCATAAGGTTTGCATTCAATACTTTAGAGTAAAATTGAAGTACATTCTTTTCTGCCAAAGCAATGCATTCACTCAGAGATCAACTTTTTTGCCTTGAATACCTGAGTGATATAGTAGGTTTCAAACATCCCAAAATCATGTGGGGAGTTATATTCAGTTGTTTCCATAAGGTTTCCAGTCAGTACCTTTGAGTAAAATTGAGATGTGTACTTCTTTCAATGCTAAAGGACCGTATGCTTTGAGAAATCAACTTTTTTGTCTTGAATACCTGAGTGATGTAACAGGTGCCAAACATCTCAGGATCATGGGGGGAGTCCTATTAAGAAGTTTCCATAGTGTTTGCAGTAAGTACCTTTGAGTAAAATTCAAATGTATAATTCATTCAATGCTAAACGACTGTATGCTTTGAGAAATCAACTTTTTTGTCTTGAATACCTGAGTGATATAAGAAATGTCAAACATTCCCGGATTATGTGGGGAGTTATATGCACATGTTTGCATTAGGTTTGCAGTCAGTACCTTTCAGTAAAATTGAAATGTATATTTCATTCAGTTCTAAAGCACTGTATGGTTTGAGAAATCAACTTTTTTGTCTTGAATACCTGAGTGATATAACTGGTGTCAAACTTCTCAGGATCATGTGGGGAATGATATTATGATGTTTCCATAACGTTTGCATTCAGTACTTTAGAGTAAAATTAAAGTATATTCTTTTAGTGCAAACAACTGCATTCACTGAGAAAATAACTTTTTTGTTTTGAATACCTGAGTGACAGAACAGGTGCCAAACATCTCAGGATCATGTGGGGAGTTCTATTAAGATGTTTTCATAGTGTTTGCAGTCAGTACCTTTGAGTAAAATTAAAATGTATACTTCATTCAATGCTAAAGCTCTGGATGCACTGAGAAATCAACTTTTTTGTCCTGTATACCTGAGTAATTTAAGAGGTGTCAAACATCCCAACACCATGTGGGGAGATATATTCAGATGCTTCCATAAGGTTTGCAGTCAGTACTTTTGAGTAAAATTGAAATGTATACTTCTTTCATTGCTAAAGCACTGTGTGCACTGAGAAATCAACTTTTTTGTCTATAATGCCTGAGTGATATAAAAGATGCCATACATCTCAGGATGATGTGAGGGGTTATATTAAGATGTTTCCATAAGGTTTGCATTCAATACTTTAGAGTAAAATTGAAGTATATGCTTTTAGTTCCAAAGCACTGCTTTCACTGAGAAATCAACTTTTTTGTCTTGAATACCTGAGTGATATAACAGGTGTCATACATCTCAGGATCATGTGGGGAGTTATATTAAGATGTTTCCATAAGGTTTGCATTCAATACTTTAGAGTAAAATTGAAGTACATTCTTTTCTGCCAAAGCAATGCATTCACTGAGAAATCAACTTTTTTGTCTTGAACACCTGAGTGATATAACAGGTTTCAAACATCCCAAGATCATGTGGGGAGTTATATTCAGTTGTTTGCATAAGGTTTCCAGTCAGTACCTTTGAGTAAAATTGAGATGTGTACTTCTTTCAATGCTAATGGACTGTATGCTTTGAGAAATCAACTTTTTTGTCTTGAATACCTGAGTGATGTATCAGGTGCCAAACATCTCAGGATCATGTGGGGAGTCCTATTAAGAACTTTCCATAGTGTTTGCAGTAAGTGCCTTTGAGTAAAATTCAAATGTATACTTCATTCAATGCTAAACGACTGTATGCTTTGCGAAATCAACTTTATTGTCTTGAATACCTGAGTGATATAACAGGTTTCAAACATCCCAAGATCATGTGGGGAGATATATTCAGATGTTTCCATATGTTTGCAGTCAGTACCTTTGAGTAAAATTGAAATGTATACTTCTTTCATTGCTAAAGCTCTGTGTGCACTGAGAAATCAACTTTTTTCTCTATAATGCCTGAGTGATTTCACAGGTGTCGAACATCTCAGGATCATGTGGGGAGTTATAGTAAATTGTTTCCATAAGGTTTGCATTCAGTACTTCAGAGTAAAATGGAAGTATCTACTTTTAGTGCCAAAGCACTGCATTCACTTAGATATCAACTTTTTTGCCTTGAATACCTGAGTGATATAGTAGGTTTCAAACATCCCAAGATCATGTGGGGAGTTATATTCAGTTGTTTGCATAAGGTTTCCAGTCAGTACCTTTGAGTAAAATTGAGATGTGTACTTCTTTCAATGCTAAAGGACTGTATGCTTTGAGAAATCAACTTTTTTGTCTTGAATACCTGAGTGATATAACTGGTGTCAAACTTCTCAGGATCATGTGGGGAATGATATTATGATGTTTCCATAACATTTGCATTCAGTACTTTAGAGTAAAATTAAAGTATATACTTTTAGTGCAAAGCCTGCATTCACTGAGAAAATAACTTTTTTGTTTTGAATACCTGTGACATAACAGGTGCCAAACATCTCAGGATCATGTGGGGACTTCTATTAAGATGTTTTCATAGTGTTTGCAGTCAGTACCTTTGAGTAAAATTAAAATGTATACTTCATTCAATGCTAAAGCACTGGATGCACTGAGATATCAACTTTTTTCTCCTGTATACCTGAGTGATATAAGAGGTGTCAAACATCCCAACATCATGTGGGGAGATATATTCAGATGCTTCCATAAGGTTTGCAGTCAGTACCTTTGAGTAAAATTAAAATGTATACTTCTTTCACTGCTAAAGCACTGTGTGCACTGCGAAATCAACTGCTTTGTCTATAATGCCTGAGTGATATAAAAGGTGCCATACATTTCAGGAAGATGTGAGGAGTTATATTAAGATGTTTCCATAAGGTTTGCATTCAATACTTTAGAGTAAAATTGAAGTATATGCTTTTAGTTCCAAAGCACTGCTTTCACGGAGAAATCAACTTTTTTGTCTTGTGTACCTGAGTGATATAAGAGGTGTCAAACATCCCAGGATCATGTGGGGAGTTATATAAAGATGTTTCTATAGTGTTTTCAGTAAGTACCTTTGAGTAAAATTGAAATGTGTACTTCATTCAAAGTCAAACACTGTATGCTTTGCGGAATCAACTGTTTTGTCTTGAACTCCTGTGTGATATAACAGGTGTCAAACATCTCAAGATCATGTGGGGAGTTATATTAAGATGTTTCCATAGGGTTTGCATTCAATACTTGAGAGTAAAATTGAACATCTACTTTTAGTTCCAAAGCACTGCTTTCACTGAGAAATCAACTTTTTTGTCTATAATGCCTGAGTGATATAACAGGTGTCAAACATCTCAGGATCATGTGGGGAGTTATAGTAAATTGTTTCCATAAGGTTTGCATTCAGAACTTTAGAGTGAAATGGAAGTATATACTTTTAGTGCCAAAGCACTGCATTCACTTAAATATCAACTTTTTTGCCTTGAATACCTGAGGGATATAGTAGGTTTCAAACATCCCAAGATCATGTGGGGAGTTATATTCAGTTGTTTGCATAAGGTTTCCAGTCAGTACCTTTGAGTAAAATTGAGATGTGTACTTCTTTCAATGCTAAAGGACGGTATGCTTTGAGAAATCAACTTTTTTGTCTTGAACACCTGAGTGATGTAACAGGTGCCAAACATCTCAGGATCATGTGGGGAGTCCTATTAAGAAGTTTCCATAGTGTTTGCAGTAAGTACCTTTGAGTGAAATTCAAATGTATACTTCATTCAATGCTAAACGACTGTATGCTTTGAGAAATCAACTTTTTGGCTTTACTACCTGAGTGATGTAACAGGTGCCAAACATCTCAGGATCATGTGGGGAGTCCTATTAAGAAGTTTCCATAGTGTTTGCAGTAGGTACCATTGAGAAAATTCAAATGTATACTTCATTTAATGCTAAACGACTGTATGCTTTGAGAAATCAACTTTTTTGTTTTGAATACCTGAGTGATATAACTGGTGTCAAACTTCTCAGGATCATGTGGGGAATGATATAATGATGTTTCCATAACGTTTGCATTCAGTACTTTAGAGTAAAATTAAAGTATATACTTTTAGTGCAAACAACTGCATTCACTGAGAAAATAACTTTTTTGTTTTGAATACCTGAGTGACATAACAGGTGCCAAATATCTCAGGATCATGTGAGGAGTTCTATTAAGATGTTATCATAGTGTTTGCAGTCAGTACCTTTGAGTAAAATTAAAATGTATACTTCATTCAATGCTAAAGCACTGGATGCACTGAGAAATCAACTTTTTTGTCCTGTATACCTGAGTGATATAAGAGGTGTCAAACATCCCAACACCATGTGGGGAGATATATTCAGATGCTTCCATAAGGTTTGCAGTCAGTACCTTTGAGTAAAATTGAGATGTGTACTTCTTTCAATGCTAAAGGACTGTATGCTTTGAGAAATCAACTTTTTGGCTTTACTACCTGAGTGATGTAACAGGTGCCAAACATCTCAGGATCATGTGGGGAGTCCTATTAAGAAGTTTCCATAGTGTTTGCAGTAGGTACCATTGAGAAAATTCAAATGTATACTTCATTTAATGCTAAACGACTGTATGCTTTGAGAAATCAACTTTTTTGTCTTGAATACCTGAGTGATATAACTGGTGTCAAACTTCTCAGGATCATGTGGGGAATGATATTATGATGTTTCCATAAGGTTTGCATGCAGTACTTTAGAGTAAAATTGAAGTATATACTTTAAGTGCAAAGCCTGCATTCACTGAGAAAATAACTTTTTTGTTTTGAATACCTGAGTGACATAACAGATGTGAACCATCTCAGGATCATGTGGGGAGTTCTATTAAGATGTTTTCATAGTGTTTGCAGTCAGTACCTATGAGTAAAATTGAAATGTATACTTCTTTCATTGCTAAAGCACTGTGTGCACTGAGAAATCAACTTTTTTGCCTTGAATGCCTGAGTGATATAACAGGTGTAAAACATCTCAGGATCATGTGGGGAGTTATAGTAAAATGTTTCCATAAGGTTTGCAGTCAGTTCCTTTCTGTAAAATTGAAATGTATACTTCATTCAATGTAAAGCACTGTATGCTTTGAGGAATCAACTTTTTTGTCTTGAACTCCTGTATGATATAACAGGTGTCAAACATCTCAAGATCATGTGGGGAGTTATATTAAGATGTTTGCATAAGGTTTGCATTCAATACTTTAGAGTAAAATTGAACATCTACTTTTAGTTCCAAAGCACTTCTTTCACTGACAAATCAACTTTTTTGTCTTGAATACCTGAGTGATATAACAGGTGTCATACATCTCAGGATCATGTGGGGAGTTATATTAAGATGTTTCCATAAGGTTTGCATTCAATACTTTAGAGTAAAATTGAAGTACATTCTTTTCTGCCAAAGCAATGCATTCACTCAGAGATCAACTTTTTTGCCTTGAATACCTGAGTGATATAGTAGGTTTCAAACATCCCAAAATCATGTGGGGAGTTATATTCAGTTGTTTCCATAAGGTTTCCAGTCAGTACCTTTGAGTAAAATTGAGATGTGTACTTCTTTCAATGCTAAAGGACCGTATGCTTTGAGAAATCAACTTTTTTGTCTTGAATACCTGAGTGATGTAACAGGTGCCAAACATCTCAGGATCATGGGGGGAGTCCTATTAAGAAGTTTCCATAGTGTTTGCAGTAAGTACCTTTGAGTAAAATTCAAATGTATAATTCATTCAATGCTAAACGACTGTATGCTTTGAGAAATCAACTTTTTTGTCTTGAATACCTGAGTGATATAAGAAATGTCAAACATTCCCGGATTATGTGGGGAGTTATATGCACATGTTTGCATTAGGTTTGCAGTCAGTACCTTTCAGTAAAATTGAAATGTATATTTCATTCAGTTCTAAAGCACTGTATGGTTTGAGAAATCAACTTTTTTGTCTTGAATACCTGAGTGATATAACTGGTGTCAAACTTCTCAGGATCATGTGGGGAATGATATTATGATGTTTCCATAACGTTTGCATTCAGTACTTTAGAGTAAAATTAAAGTATATTCTTTTAGTGCAAACAACTGCATTCACTGAGAAAATAACTTTTTTGTTTTGAATACCTGAGTGACATAACAGGTGCCAAATATCTCAGGATCATGTGAGGAGTTCTATTAAGATGTTATCATAGTGTTTGCAGTCAGTACCTTTGAGTAAAATTAAAATGTATACTTCATTCAATGCTAAAGCACTGGATGCACTGAGAAATCAACTTTTTTGTCCTGTATACCTGAGTGATATAAGAGGTGTCAAACATCCCAACACCATGTGGGGAGATATATTCAGATGCTTCCATAAGGTTTGCAGTCAGTACCTTTGAGTAAAATTGAGATGTGTACTTCTTTCAATGCTAAAGGACTGTATGCTTTGAGAAATCAACTTTTTGGCTTTACTACCTGAGTGATGTAACAGGTGCCAAACATCTCAGGATCATGTGGGGAGTCCTATTAAGAAGTTTCCATAGTGTTTGCAGTAGGTACCATTGAGAAAATTCAAATGTATACTTCATTTAATGCTAAACGACTGTATGCTTTGAGAAATCAACTTTTTTGTCTTGAATACCTGAGTGATATAACTGGTGTCAAACTTCTCAGGATCATGTGGGGAATGATATTATGATGTTTCCATAAGGTTTGCATGCAGTACTTTAGAGTAAAATTGAAGTATATACTTTAAGTGCAAAGCCTGCATTCACTGAGAAAATAACTTTTTTGTTTTGAATACCTGAGTGACATAACAGATGTGAACCATCTCAGGATCATGTGGGGAGTTCTATTAAGATGTTTTCATAGTGTTTGCAGTCAGTACCTATGAGTAAAATTGAAATGTATACTTCTTTCATTGCTAAAGCACTGTGTGCACTGAGAAATCAACTTTTTTGCCTTGAATGCCTGAGTGATATAACAGGTGTAAAACATCTCAGGATCATGTGGGGAGTTATAGTAAAATGTTTCCATAAGGTTTGCAGTCAGTTCCTTTCTGTAAAATTGAAATGTATACTTCATTCAATGTAAAGCACTGTATGCTTTGAGGAATCAACTTTTTTGTCTTGAACTCCTGTATGATATAACAGGTGTCAAACATCTCAAGATCATGTGGGGAGTTATATTAAGATGTTTGCATAAGGTTTGCATTCAATACTTTAGAGTAAAATTGAACATCTACTTTTAGTTCCAAAGCACTTCTTTCACTGACAAATCAACTTTTTTGTCTTGAATACCTGAGTGATATAACAGGTGTCATACATCTCAGGATCATGTGGGGAGTTATATTAAGATGTTTCCATAAGGTTTGCATTCAATACTTTAGAGTAAAATTGAAGTACATTCTTTTCTGCCAAAGCAATGCATTCACTCAGAGATCAACTTTTTTGCCTTGAATACCTGAGTGATATAGTAGGTTTCAAACATCCCAAAATCATGTGGGGAGTTATATTCAGTTGTTTCCATAAGGTTTCCAGTCAGTACCTTTGAGTAAAATTGAGATGTGTACTTCTTTCAATGCTAAAGGACCGTATGCTTTGAGAAATCAACTTTTTTGTCTTGAATACCTGAGTGATGTAACAGGTGCCAAACATCTCAGGATCATGGGGGGAGTCCTATTAAGAAGTTTCCATAGTGTTTGCAGTAAGTACCTTTGAGTAAAATTCAAATGTATAATTCATTCAATGCTAAACGACTGTATGCTTTGAGAAATCAACTTTTTTGTCTTGAATACCTGAGTGATATAAGAAATGTCAAACATTCCCGGATTATGTGGGGAGTTATATGCACATGTTTGCATTAGGTTTGCAGTCAGTACCTTTCAGTAAAATTGAAATGTATATTTCATTCAGTTCTAAAGCACTGTATGGCTTGAGAAATCAACTTTTTTGTCTTGAATACCTGAGTGATATAACTGGTGTCAAACTTCTCAGGATCATGTGGGGAATGATATTATGATGTTTCCATAACGTTTGCATTCAGTACTTTAGAGTAAAATTAAAGTATATTCTTTTAGTGCAAACAACTGCATTCACTGAGAAAATAACTTTTTTGTTTTGAATACCTGAGTGACAGAACAGGTGCCAAACATCTCAGGATCATGTGGGGAGTTCTATTAAGATGTTTTCATAGTGTTTGCAGTCAGTACCTTTGAGTAAAATTAAAATGTATACTTCATTCAATGCTAAAGCTCTGGATGCACTGAGAAATCAACTTTTTTGTCCTGTATACCTGAGTAATTTAAGAGGTGTCAAACATCCCAACACCATGTGGGGAGATATATTCAGATGCTTCCATAAGGTTTGCAGTCAGTACTTTTGAGTAAAATTGAAATGTATACTTCTTTCATTGCTAAAGCACTGTGTGCACTGAGAAATCAACTTTTTTGTCTATAATGCCTGAGTGATATAAAAGATGCCATACATCTCAGGATGATGTGAGGGGTTATATTAAGATGTTTCCATAAGGTTTGCATTCAATACTTTAGAGTAAAATTGAAGTATATGCTTTTAGTTCCAAAGCACTGCTTTCACTGAGAAATCAACTTTTTTGTCTTGAATACCTGAGTGATATAACAGGTGTCATACATCTCAGGATCATGTGGGGAGTTATATTAAGATGTTTCCATAAGGTTTGCATTCAATACTTTAGAGTAAAATTGAAGTACATTCTTTTCTGCCAAAGCAATGCATTCACTGAGAAATCAACTTTTTTGTCTTGAACACCTGAGTGATATAACAGGTTTCAAACATCCCAAGATCATGTGGGGAGTTATATTCAGTTGTTTGCATAAGGTTTCCAGTCAGTACCTTTGAGTAAAATTGAGATGTGTACTTCTTTCAATGCTAATGGACTGTATGCTTTGAGAAATCAACTTTTTTGTCTTGAATACCTGAGTGATGTATCAGGTGCCAAACATCTCAGGATCATGTGGGGAGTCCTATTAAGAACTTTCCATAGTGTTTGCAGTAAGTGCCTTTGAGTAAAATTCAAATGTATACTTCATTCAATGCTAAACGACTGTATGCTTTGCGAAATCAACTTTATTGTCTTGAATACCTGAGTGATATAACAGGTTTCAAACATCCCAAGATCATGTGGGGAGATATATTCAGATGTTTCCATATGTTTGCAGTCAGTACCTTTGAGTAAAATTGAAATGTATACTTCTTTCATTGCTAAAGCTCTGTGTGCACTGAGAAATCAACTTTTTTCTCTATAATGCCTGAGTGATTTCACAGGTGTCGAACATCTCAGGATCATGTGGGGAGTTATAGTAAATTGTTTCCATAAGGTTTGCATTCAGTACTTCAGAGTAAAATGGAAGTATCTACTTTTAGTGCCAAAGCACTGCATTCACTTAGATATCAACTTTTTTGCCTTGAATACCTGAGTGATATAGTAGGTTTCAAACATCCCAAGATCATGTGGGGAGTTATATTCAGTTGTTTGCATAAGGTTTCCAGTCAGTACCTTTGAGTAAAATTGAGATGTGTACTTCTTTCAATGCTAAAGGACTGTATGCTTTGAGAAATCAACTTTTTTGTCTTGAATACCTGAGTGATATAACTGGTGTCAAACTTCTCAGGATCATGTGGGGAATGATATTATGATGTTTCCATAACATTTGCATTCAGTACTTTAGAGTAAAATTAAAGTATATACTTTTAGTGCAAAGCCTGCATTCACTGAGAAAATAACTTTTTTGTTTTGAATACCTGTGACATAACAGGTGCCAAACATCTCAGGATCATGTGGGGACTTCTATTAAGATGTTTTCATAGTGTTTGCAGTCAGTACCTTTGAGTAAAATTAAAATGTATACTTCATTCAATGCTAAAGCACTGGATGCACTGAGATATCAACTTTTTTCTCCTGTATACCTGAGTGATATAAGAGGTGTCAAACATCCCAACATCATGTGGGGAGATATATTCAGATGCTTCCATAAGGTTTGCAGTCAGTACCTTTGAGTAAAATTAAAATGTATACTTCTTTCACTGCTAAAGCACTGTGTGCACTGCGAAATCAACTGCTTTGTCTATAATGCCTGAGTGATATAAAAGGTGCCATACATCTCAGGAAGATGTGAGGAGTTATATTAAGATGTTTCCATAAGGTTTGCATTCAATACTTTAGAGTAAAATTGAAGTATATGCTTTTAGTTCCAAAGCACTGCTTTCACGGAGAAATCAACTTTTTTGTCTTGTGTACCTGAGTGATATAAGAGGTGTCAAACATCCCAGGATCATGTGGGGAGTTATATAAAGATGTTTCTATAGTGTTTTCAGTAAGTACCTTTGAGTAAAATTGAAATGTGTACTTCATTCAAAGTCAAACACTGTATGCTTTGAGGAATCAACTGTTTTGTCTTGAACTCCTGTGTGATATAACAGGTGTCAAACATCTCAAGATCATGTGGGGAGTTATATTAAGATGTTTCCATAGGGTTTGCATTCAATACTTGAGAGTAAAATTGAACATCTACTTTTAGTTCCAAAGCACTGCTTTCACTGAGAAATCAACTTTTTTGTCTATAATGCCTGAGTGATATAACAGGTGTCAAACATCTCAGGATCATGTGGGGAGTTATAGTAAATTGTTTCCATAAGGTTTGCATTCAGAACTTTAGAGTGAAATGGAAGTATATACTTTTAGTGCCAAAGCACTGCATTCACTTAAATATCAACTTTTTTGCCTTGAATACCTGAGGGATATAGTAGGTTTCAAACATCCCAAGATCATGTGGGGAGTTATATTCAGTTGTTTGCATAAGGTTTCCAGTCAGTACCTTTGAGTAAAATTGAGATGTGTACTTCTTTCAATGCTAAAGGACGGTATGCTTTGAGAAATCAACTTTTTTGTCTTGAACACCTGAGTGATGTAACAGGTGCCAAACATCTCAGGATCATGTGGGGAGTCCTATTAAGAAGTTTCCATAGTGTTTGCAGTAAGTACCTTTGAGTGAAATTCAAATGTATACTTCATTCAATGCTAAACGACTGTATGCTTTGAGAAATCAACTTTTTGGCTTTACTACCTGAGTGATGTAACAGGTGCCAAACATCTCAGGATCATGTGGGGAGTCCTATTAAGAAGTTTCCATAGTGTTTGCAGTAGGTACCATTGAGAAAATTCAAATGTATACTTCATTTAATGCTAAACGACTGTATGCTTTGAGAAATCAACTTTTTTGTTTTGAATACCTGAGTGATATAACTGGTGTCAAACTTCTCAGGATCATGTGGGGAATGATATAATGATGTTTCCATAACGTTTGCATTCAGTACTTTAGAGTAAAATTAAAGTATATACTTTTAGTGCAAACAACTGCATTCACTGAGAAAATAACTTTTTTGTTTTGAATACCTGAGTGACATAACAGGTGCCAAATATCTCAGGATCATGTGAGGAGTTCTATTAAGATGTTATCATAGTGTTTGCAGTCAGTACCTTTGAGTAAAATTAAAATGTATACTTCATTCAATGCTAAAGCACTGGATGCACTGAGAAATCAACTTTTTTGTCCTGTATACCTGAGTGATATAAGAGGTGTCAAACATCCCAACACCATGTGGGGAGATATATTCAGATGCTTCCATAAGGTTTGCAGTCAGTTCCTTTCTGTAAAATTGAAATGTATACTTCATTCAATGTAAAGCACTGTATGCTTTGAGGAATCAACTTTTTTGTCTTGAACTCCTGTATGATATAACAGGTGTCAAACATCTCAAGATCATGTGGGGAGTTATATTAAGATGTTTGCATAAGGTTTGCATTCAATACTTTAGAGTAAAATTGAACATCTACTTTTAGTTCCAAAGCACTTCTTTCACTGACAAATCAACTTTTTTGTCTTGAATACCTGAGTGATATAACAGGTGTCATACATCTCAGGATCATGTGGGGAGTTATATTAAGATGTTTCCATAAGGTTTGCATTCAATACTTTAGAGTAAAATTGAAGTACATTCTTTTCTGCCAAAGCAATGCATTCACTCAGAGATCAACTTTTTTGCCTTGAATACCTGAGTGATATAGTAGGTTTCAAACATCCCAAAATCATGTGGGGAGTTATATTCAGTTGTTTCCATAAGGTTTCCAGTCAGTACCTTTGAGTAAAATTGAGATGTGTACTTCTTTCAATGCTAAAGGACCGTATGCTTTGAGAAATCAACTTTTTTGTCTTGAATACCTGAGTGATGTAACAGGTGCCAAACATCTCAGGATCATGGGGGGAGTCCTATTAAGAAGTTTCCATAGTGTTTGCAGTAAGTACCTTTGAGTAAAATTCAAATGTATAATTCATTCAATGCTAAACGACTGTATGCTTTGAGAAATCAACTTTTTTGTCTTGAATACCTGAGTGATATAAGAAATGTCAAACATTCCCGGATTATGTGGGGAGTTATATGCACATGTTTGCATTAGGTTTGCAGTCAGTACCTTTCAGTAAAATTGAAATGTATATTTCATTCAGTTCTAAAGCACTGTATGGTTTGAGAAATCAACTTTTTTGTCTTGAATACCTGAGTGATATAACTGGTGTCAAACTTCTCAGGATCATGTGGGGAATGATATTATGATGTTTCCATAACGTTTGCATTCAGTACTTTAGAGTAAAATTAAAGTATATTCTTTTAGTGCAAACAACTGCATTCACTGAGAAAATAACTTTTTTGTTTTGAATACCTGAGTGACATAACAGGTGCCAAATATCTCAGGGTCATGTGAGGAGTTCTATTAAGATGTTATCATAGTGTTTGCAGTCAGTACCTTTGAGTAAAATTAAAATGTATACTTCATTCAATGCTAAAGCACTGGATGCACTGAGAAATCAACTTTTTTGTCCTGTATACCTGAGTGATATAAGAGGTGTCAAACATCCCAACACCATGTGGGGAGATATATTCAGATGCTTCCATAAGGTTTGCAGTCAGTACCTTTGAGTAAAATTGAGATGTGTACTTCTTTCAATGCTAAAGGACTGTATGCTTTGAGAAATCAACTTTTTGGCTTTACTACCTGAGTGATGTAACAGGTGCCAAACATCTCAGGATCATGTGGGGAGTCCTATTAAGAAGTTTCCATAGTGTTTGCAGTAGGTACCATTGAGAAAATTCAAATGTATACTTCATTTAATGCTAAACGACTGTATGCTTTGAGAAATCAACTTTTTTGTCTTGAATACCTGAGTGATATAACTGGTGTCAAACTTCTCAGGATCATGTGGGGAATGATATTATGATGTTTCCATAAGGTTTGCATGCAGTACTTTAGAGTAAAATTGAAGTATATACTTTAAGTGCAAAGCCTGCATTCACTGAGAAAATAACTTTTTTGTTTTGAATACCTGAGTGACATAACAGATGTGAACCATCTCAGGATCATGTGGGGAGTTCTATTAAGATGTTTTCATAGTGTTTGCAGTCAGTACCTATGAGTAAAATTGAAATGTATACTTCTTTCATTGCTAAAGCACTGTGTGCACTGAGAAATCAACTTTTTTGCCTTGAATGCCTGAGTGATATAACAGGTGTAAAACATCTCAGGATCATGTGGGGAGTTATAGTAAAATGTTTCCATAAGGTTTGCAGTCAGTTCCTTTCTGTAAAATTGAAATGTATACTTCATTCAATGTAAAGCACTGTATGCTTTGAGGAATCAACTTTTTTGTCTTGAACTCCTGTATGATATAACAGGTGTCAAACATCTCAAGATCATGTGGGGAGTTATATTAAGATGTTTGCATAAGGTTTGCATTCAATACTTTAGAGTAAAATTGAACATCTACTTTTAGTTCCAAAGCACTTCTTTCACTGACAAATCAACTTTTTTGTCTTGAATACCTGAGTGATATAACAGGTGTCATACATCTCAGGATCATGTGGGGAGTTATATTAAGATGTTTCCATAAGGTTTGCATTCAATACTTTAGAGTAAAATTGAAGTACATTCTTTTCTGCCAAAGCAATGCATTCACTCAGAGATCAACTTTTTTGCCTTGAATACCTGAGTGATATAGTAGGTTTCAAACATCCCAAAATCATGTGGGGAGTTATATTCAGTTGTTTCCATAAGGTTTCCAGTCAGTACCTTTGAGTAAAATTGAGATGTGTACTTCTTTCAATGCTAAAGGACCGTATGCTTTGAGAAATCAACTTTTTTGTCTTGAATACCTGAGTGATGTAACAGGTGCCAAACATCTCAGGATCATGGGGGGAGTCCTATTAAGAAGTTTCCATAGTGTTTGCAGTAAGTACCTTTGAGTAAAATTCAAATGTATAATTCATTCAATGCTAAACGACTGTATGCTTTGAGAAATCAACTTTTTTGTCTTGAATACCTGAGTGATATAAGAAATGTCAAACATTCCCGGATTATGTGGGGAGTTATATGCACATGTTTGCATTAGGTTTGCAGTCAGTACCTTTCAGTAAAATTGAAATGTATATTTCATTCAGTTCTAAAGCACTGTATGGTTTGAGAAATCAACTTTTTTGTCTTGAATACCTGAGTGATATAACTGGTGTCAAACTTCTCAGGATCATGTGGGGAATGATATTATGATGTTTCCATAACGTTTGCATTCAGTACTTTAGAGTAAAATTAAAGTATATTCTTTTAGTGCAAACAACTGCATTCACTGAGAAAATAACTTTTTTGTTTTGAATACCTGAGTGACAGAACAGGTGCCAAACATCTCAGGATCATGTGGGGAGTTCTATTAAGATGTTTTCATAGTGTTTGCAGTCAGTACCTTTGAGTAAAATTAAAATGTATACTTCATTCAATGCTAAAGCTCTGGATGCACTGAGAAATCAACTTTTTTGTCCTGTATACCTGAGTAATTTAAGAGGTGTCAAACATCCCAACACCATGTGGGGAGATATATTCAGATGCTTCCATAAGGTTTGCAGTCAGTACTTTTGAGTAAAATTGAAATGTATACTTCTTTCATTGCTAAAGCACTGTGTGCACTGAGAAATCAACTTTTTTGTCTATAATGCCTGAGTGATATAAAAGATGCCATACATCTCAGGATGATGTGAGGGGTTATATTAAGATGTTTCCATAAGGTTTGCATTCAATACTTTAGAGTAAAATTGAAGTATATGCTTTTAGTTCCAAAGCACTGCTTTCACTGAGAAATCAACTTTTTTGTCTTGAATACCTGAGTGATATAACAGGTGTCATACATCTCAGGATCATGTGGGGAGTTATATTAAGATGTTTCCATAAGGTTTGCATTCAATACTTTAGAGTAAAATTGAAGTACATTCTTTTCTGCCAAAGCAATGCATTCACTGAGAAATCAACTTTTTTGTCTTGAACACCTGAGTGATATAACAGGTTTCAAACATCCCAAGATCATGTGGGGAGTTATATTCAGTTGTTTGCATAAGGTTTCCAGTCAGTACCTTTGAGTAAAATTGAGATGTGTACTTCTTTCAATGCTAATGGACTGTATGCTTTGAGAAATCAACTTTTTTGTCTTGAATACCTGAGTGATGTATCAGGTGCCAAACATCTCAGGATCATGTGGGGAGTCCTATTAAGAACTTTCCATAGTGTTTGCAGTAAGTGCCTTTGAGTAAAATTCAAATGTATACTTCATTCAATGCTAAACGACTGTATGCTTTGCGAAATCAACTTTATTGTCTTGAATACCTGAGTGATATAACAGGTTTCAAACATCCCAAGATCATGTGGGGAGATATATTCAGATGTTTCCATATGTTTGCAGTCAGTACCTTTGAGTAAAATTGAAATGTATACTTCTTTCATTGCTAAAGCTCTGTGTGCACTGAGAAATCAACTTTTTTCTCTATAATGCCTGAGTGATTTCACAGGTGTCGAACATCTCAGGATCATGTGGGGAGTTATAGTAAATTGTTTCCATAAGGTTTGCATTCAGTACTTCAGAGTAAAATGGAAGTATCTACTTTTAGTGCCAAAGCACTGCATTCACTTAGATATCAACTTTTTTGCCTTGAATACCTGAGTGATATAGTAGGTTTCAAACATCCCAAGATCATGTGGGGAGTTATATTCAGTTGTTTGCATAAGGTTTCCAGTCAGTACCTTTGAGTAAAATTGAGATGTGTACTTCTTTCAATGCTAAAGGACTGTATGCTCTGAGAAATCAACTTTTTTGTCTTGAATACCTGAGTGATGTAACAGGTGCCAAACATCTCAGGATCATGGGGGGAGTCCTATTAAGAAGTTTCCATAGTGTTTGCAGTAAGTACCTTTGAGTAAAATTCAAATGTATAATTCATTCAATGCTAAACGACTGTATGCTTTGAGAAATCAACTTTTTTGTCTTGAATACCTGAGTGATATAAGAAATGTCAAACATTCCCGGATTATGTGGGGAGTTATATGCACATGTTTGCATTAAGTTTGCAGTCAGTACCTTTCAGTAAAATTGAAATGTATATTTCATTCAGTTCTAAAGCACTGTATGGTTTGAGAAATCAACTTTTTTGTCTTGAATACCTGAGTGATATAACTGGTGTCAAACTTCTCAGGATCATGTGGGGAATGATATTATGATGTTTCCATAACGTTTGCATTCAGTACTTTAGAGTAAAATTAAAGTATATTCTTTTAGTGCAAACAACTGCATTCACTGAGAAAATAACTTTTTTGTTTTGAATACCTGAGTGACAGAACAGGTGCCAAACATCTCAGGATCATGTGGGGAGTTCTATTAAGATGTTTTCATAGTGTTTGCAGTCAGTACCTTTGAGTAAAATTAAAATGTATACTTCATTCAATGCTAAAGCACTGGATGCACTGAGATATCAACTTTTTTCTCCTGTATACCTGAGTGATATAAGAGGTGTCAAACATCCCAACATCATGTGGGGAGATATATTCAGATGCTTCCATAAGGTTTGCAGTCAGTACCTTTGAGTAAAATTAAAATGTATACTTCTTTCACTGCTAAAGCACTGTGTGCACTGCGAAATCAACTGCTTTGTCTATAATGCCTGAGTGATATAAAAGGTGCCATACATCTCAGGAAGATGTGAGGAGTTATATTAAGATGTTTCCATAAGGTTTGCATTCAATACTTTAGAGTAAAATTGAAGTATATGCTTTTAGTTCCAAAGCACTGCTTTCACGGAGAAATCAACTTTTTTGTCTTGTGTACCTGAGTGATATAAGAGGTGTCAAACATCCCAGGATCATGTGGGGAGTTATATAAAGATGTTTCTATAGTGTTTTCAGTAAGTACCTTTGAGTAAAATTGAAATGTGTACTTCATTCAAAGTCAAACACTGTATGCTTTGAGGAATCAACTGTTTTGTCTTGAACTCCTGTGTGATATAACAGGTGTCAAACATCTCAAGATCATGTGGGGAGTTATATTAAGATGTTTCCATAGGGTTTGCATTCAATACTTGAGAGTAAAATTGAACATCTACTTTTAGTTCCAAAGCACTGCTTTCACTGAGAAATCAACTTTTTTGTCTATAATGCCTGAGTGATATAACAGGTGTCAAACATCTCAGGATCATGTGGGGAGTTATAGTAAATTGTTTCCATAAGGTTTGCATTCAGAACTTTAGAGTGAAATGGAAGTATATACTTTTAGTGCCAAAGCACTGCATTCACTTAAATATCAACTTTTTTGCCTTGAATACCTGAGGGATATAGTAGGTTTCAAACATCCCAAGATCATGTGGGGAGTTATATTCAGTTGTTTGCATAAGGTTTCCAGTCAGTACCTTTGAGTAAAATTGAGATGTGTACTTCTTTCAATGCTAAAGGACGGTATGCTTTGAGAAATCAACTTTTTTGTCTTGAACACCTGAGTGATGTAACAGGTGCCAAACATCTCAGGATCATGTGGGGAGTCCTATTAAGAAGTTTCCATAGTGTTTGCAGTAAGTACCTTTGAGTGAAATTCAAATGAATACTTCATTCAATGCTAAACGACTGTATGCTTTGAGAAATCAACTTTTTGGCTTTACTACCTGAGTGATGTAACAGGTGCCAAACATCTCAGGATCATGTGGGGAGTCCTATTAAGAAGTTTCCATAGTGTTTGCAGTAGGTACCATTGAGAAAATTCAAATGTATACTTCATTTAATGCTAAACGACTGTATGCTTTGAGAAATCAACTTTTTTGTTTTGAATACCTGAGTGATATAACTGGTGTCAAACTTCTCAGGATCATGTGGGGAATAATATAATGATGTTTCCATAACGTTTGCATTCAGTACTTTAGAGTAAAATTAAAGTATATACTTTTAGTGCAAACAACTGCATTCACTGAGAAAATAACTTTTTTGTTTTGAATACCTGAGTGACATAACAGGTGCCAAATATCTCAGGATCATGTGAGGAGTTCTATTAAGATGTTATCATAGTGTTTGCAGTCAGTACCTTTGAGTAAAATTAAAATGTATACTTCATTCAATGCTAAAGCACTGGATGCACTGAGAAATCAACTTTTTTGTCCTGTATACCTGAGTGATATAAGAGGTGTCAAACATCCCAACACCATGTGGGGAGATATATTCAGATGCTTCCATAAGGTTTGCAGTCAGTACCTTTGAGTAAAATTGAGATGTGTACTTCTTTCAATGCTAAAGGACTGTATGCTTTGAGAAATCAACATTTTGGCTTTACTACCTGAGTGATGTAACAGGTGCCAAACATCTCAGGATCATGTGGGGAGTCCTATTAAGAAGTTTCCATAGTGTTTGCAGTAGGTACCATTGAGAAAATTCAAATGTATACTTCATTTAATGCTAAACGACTGTATGCTTTGAGAAATCAACTTTTTTGTCTTGAATACCTGAGTGATATAACTGGTGTCAAACTTCTCAGGATCATGTGGGGAATGATATTATGATGTTTCCATAAGGTTTGCATGCAGTACTTTAGAGTAAAATTGAAGTATATACTTTAAGTGCAAAGCCTGCATTCACTGAGAAAATAACTTTTTTGTTTTGAATACCTGAGTGACATAACAGATGTGAACCATCTCAGGATCATGTGGGGAGTTCTATTAAGATGTTTTCATAGTGTTTGCAGTCAGTACCTATGAGTAAAATTGAAATGTATACTTCTTTCATTGCTAAAGCACTGTGTGCACTGAGAAATCAACTTTTTTGCCTTGAATGCCTGAGTGATATAACAGGTGTAAAACATCTCAGGATCATGTGGGGAGTTATAGTAAAATGTTTCCATAAGGTTTGCAGTCAGTTCCTTTCTGTAAAATTGAAATGTATATTTCATTCAATGTAAAGCACTGTATGCTTTGAGGAATCAACTTTTTTGTCTTGAACTCCTGTATGATATAACAGGTGTCAAACATCTCAAGATCATGTGGGGAGTTATATTAAGATGTTTGCATAAGGTTTGCATTCAATACTTTAGAGTAAAATTGAACATCTACTTTTAGTTCCAAAGCACTTCTTTCACTGACAAATCAACTTTTTTGTCTTGAATACCTGAGTGATATAACAGGTGTCATACATCTCAGGATCATGTGGGGAGTTATATTAAGATGTTTCCATAAGGTTTGCATTCAATACTTTAGAGTAAAATTGAAGTACATTCTTTTCTGCCAAAGCAATGCATTCACTCAGAGATCAACTTTTTTGCCTTGAATACCTGAGTGATATAGTAGGTTTCAAACATCCCAAAATCATGTGGGGAGTTATATTCAGTTGTTTCCATAAGGTTTCCAGTCAGTACCTTTGAGTAAAATTGAGATGTGTACTTCTTTCAATGCTAAAGGACCGTATGCTTTGAGAAATCAACTTTTTTGTCTTGAATACCTGAGTGATGTAACAGGTGCCAAACATCTCAGGATCATGGGGGGAGTCCTATTAAGAAGTTTCCATAGTGTTTGCAGTAAGTACCTTTGAGTAAAATTCAAATGTATAATTCATTCAATGCTAAACGACTGTATGCTTTGAGAAATCAACTTTTTTGTCTTGAATACCTGAGTGATATAAGAAATGTCAAACATTCCCGGATTATGTGGGGAGTTATATGCACATGTTTGCATTAAGTTTGCAGTCAGTACCTTTCAGTAAAATTGAAATGTATATTTCATTCAGTTCTAAAGCACTGTATGGTTTGAGAAATCAACTTTTTTGTCTTGAATACCTGAGTGATATAACTGGTGTCAAACTTCTCAGGATCATGTGGGGAATGATATTATGATGTTTCCATAACGTTTGCATTCAGTACTTTAGAGTAAAATTAAAGTATATTCTTTTAGTGCAAACAACTGCATTCACTGAGAAAATAACTTTTTTGTTTTGAATACCTGAGTGACATAACAGGTGCCAAATATCTCAGGGTCATGTGAGGAGTTCTATTAAGATGTTATCATAGTGTTTGCAGTCAGTACCTTTGAGTAAAATTAAAATGTATACTTCATTCAATGCTAAAGCACTGGATGCACTGAGAAATCAACTTTTTTGTCCTGTATACCTGAGTGATATAAGAGGTGTCAAACATCCCAACACCATGTGGGGAGATATATTCAGATGCTTCCATAAGGTTTGCAGTCAGTACCTTTGAGTAAAATTGAGATGTGTACTTCTTTCAATGCTAAAGGACTGTATGGTTTGAGAAATCAACTTTTTGGCTTTACTACCTGAGTGATGTAACAGGTGCCAAACATCTCAGGATCATGTGGGGAGTCCTATTAAGAAGTTTCCATAGTGTTTGCAGTAGGTACCATTGAGAAAATTCAAATGTATACTTCATTTAATGCTAAACGACTGTATGCTTTGAGAAATCAACTTTTTTGTCTTGAATACCTGAGTGATATAACTGGTGTCAAACTTCTCAGGATCATGTGGGGAATGATATTATGATGTTTCCATAAGGTTTGCATGCAGTACTTTAGAGTAAAATTGAAGTATATACTTTAAGTGCAAAGCCTGCATTCACTGAGAAAATAACTTTTTTGTTTTGAATACCTGAGTGACATAACAGATGTGAACCATCTCAGGATCATGTGGGGAGTTCTATTAAGATGTTTTCATAGTGTTTGCAGTCAGTACCTATGAGTAAAATTGAAATGTATACTTCTTTCATTGCTAAAGCACTGTGTGCACTGAGAAATCAACTTTTTTGCCTTGAATGCCTGAGTGATATAACAGGTGTAAAACATCTCAGGATCATGTGGGGAGTTATAGTAAAATGTTTCCATAAGGTTTGCAGTCAGTTCCTTTCTGTAAAATTGAAATGTATACTTCATTCAATGTAAAGCACTGTATGCTTTGAGGAATCAACTTTTTTGTCTTGAACTCCTGTATGATATAACAGGTGTCAAACATCTCAAGATCATGTGGGGAGTTATATTAAGATGTTTGCATAAGGTTTGCATTCAATACTTTAGAGTAAAATTGAACATCTACTTTTAGTTCCAAAGCACTTCTTTCACTGACAAATCAACTTTTTTGTCTTGAATACCTGAGTGATATAACAGGTGTCATACATCTCAGGATCATGTGGGGAGTTATATTAAGATGTTTCCATAAGGTTTGCATTCAATACTTTAGAGTAAAATTGAAGTACATTCTTTTCTGCCAAAGCAATGCATTCACTCAGAGATCAACTTTTTTGTCTTGAACACCTGAGTGATATAACAGGTTTCAAACATCCCAAGATCATGTGGGGAGTTATATTCAGTTGTTTGCATAAGGTTTCCAGTCAGTACCTTTGAGTAAAATTGAGATGTGTACTTCTTTCAATGCTAATGGACTGTATGCTTTGAGAAATCAACTTTTTTGTCTTGAATACCTGAGTGATGTATCAGGTGCCAAACATCTCAGGATCATGTGGGGAGTCCTATTAAGAACTTTCCATAGTGTTTGCAGTAAGTGCCTTTGAGTAAAATTCAAATGTATACTTCATTCAATGCTAAACGACTGTATGCTTTGCGAAATCAACTTTATTGTCTTGAATACCTGAGTGATATAACAGGTTTCAAACATCCCAAGATCATGTGGGGAGATATATTCAGATGTTTCCATATGTTTGCAGTCAGTACCTTTGAGTAAAATTGAAATGTATACTTCTTTCATTGCTAAAGCTCTGTGTGCACTGAGAAATCAACTTTTTTCTCTATAATGCCTGAGTGATTTCACAGGTGTCGAACATCTCAGGATCATGTGGGGAGTTATAGTAAATTGTTTCCATAAGGTTTGCATTCAGTACTTCAGAGTAAAATGGAAGTATCTACTTTTAGTGCCAAAGCACTGCATTCACTTAGATATCAACTTTTTTGCCTTGAATACCTGAGTGATATAGTAGGTTTCAAACATCCCAAGATCATGTGGGGAGTTATATTCAGTTGTTTGCATAAGGTTTCCAGTCAGTACCTTTGAGTAAAATTGAGATGTGTACTTCTTTCAATGCTAAAGGACTGTATGCTTTGAGAAATCAACTTTTTTGTCTTGAATACCTGAGTGATATAACTGGTGTCAAACTTCTCAGGATCATGTGGGGAATGATATTATGATGTTTCCATAACATTTGCATTCAGTACTTTAGAGTAAAATTAAAGTATATACTTTTAGTGCAAAGCCTGCATTCACTGAGAAAATAACTTTTTTGTTTTGAATACCTGTGACATAACAGGTGCCAAACATCTCAGGATCATGTGGGGACTTCTATTAAGATGTTTTCATAGTGTTTGCAGTCAGTACCTTTGAGTAAAATTAAAATGTATACTTCATTCAATGCTAAAGCACTGGATGCACTGAGATATCAACTTTTTTCTCCTGTATACCTGAGTGATATAAGAGGTGTCAAACATCCCAACATCATGTGGGGAGATATATTCAGATGCTTCCATAAGGTTTGCAGTCAGTACCTTTGAGTAAAATTAAAATGTATACTTCTTTCACTGCTAAAGCACTGTGTGCACTGCGAAATCAACTGCTTTGTCTATAATGCCTGAGTGATATAAAAGGTGCCATACATCTCAGGAAGATGTGAGGAGTTATATTAAGATGTTTCCATAAGGTTTGCATTCAATACTTTAGAGTAAAATTGAAGTATATGCTTTTAGTTCCAAAGCACTGCTTTCACGGAGAAATCAACTTTTTTGTCTTGTGTACCTGAGTGATATAAGAGGTGTCAAACATCCCAGGATCATGTGGGGAGTTATATAAAGATGTTTCTATAGTGTTTTCAGTAAGTACCTTTGAGTAAAATTGAAATGTGTACTTCATTCAAAGTCAAACACTGTATGCTTTGAGGAATCAACTGTTTTGTCTTGAACTCCTGTGTGATATAACAGGTGTCAAACATCTCAAGATCATGTGGGGAGTTATATTAAGATGTTTCCATAGGGTTTGCATTCAATACTTGAGAGTAAAATTGAACATCTACTTTTAGTTCCAAAGCACTGCTTTCACTGAGAAATCAACTTTTTTGTCTATAATGCCTGAGTGATATAACAGGTGTCAAACATCTCAGGATCATGTGGGGAGTTATAGTAAATTGTTTCCATAAGGTTTGCATTCAGAACTTTAGAGTGAAATGGAAGTATATACTTTTAGTGCCAAAGCACTGCATTCACTTAAATATCAACTTTTTTGCCTTGAATACCTGAGGGATATAGTAGGTTTCAAACATCCCAAGATCATGTGGGGAGTTATATTCAGTTGTTTGCATAAGGTTTCCAGTCAGTACCTTTGAGTAAAATTGAGATGTGTACTTCTTTCAATGCTAAAGGACGGTATGCTTTGAGAAATCAACTTTTTTGTCTTGAACACCTGAGTGATGTAACAGGTGCCAAACATCTCAGGATCATGTGGGGAGTCCTATTAAGAAGTTTCCATAGTGTTTGCAGTAAGTACCTTTGAGTGAAATTCAAATGTATACTTCATTCAATGCTAAACGACTGTATGCTTTGAGAAATCAACTTTTTGGCTTTACTACCTGAGTGATGTAACAGGTGCCAAACATCTCAGGATCATGTGGGGAGTCCTATTAAGAAGTTTCCATAGTGTTTGCAGTAGGTACCATTGAGAAAATTCAAATGTATACTTCATTTAATGCTAAACGACTGTATGCTTTGAGAAATCAACTTTTTTGTTTTGAATACCTGAGTGATATAACTGGTGTCAAACTTCTCAGGATCATGTGGGGAATGATATAATGATGTTTCCATAACGTTTGCATTCAGTACTTTAGAGTAAAATTAAAGTATATACTTTTAGTGCAAACAACTGCATTCACTGAGAAAATAACTTTTTTGTTTTGAATACCTGAGTGACATAACAGGTGCCAAATATCTCAGGATCATGTGAGGAGTTCTATTAAGATGTTATCATAGTGTTTGCAGTCAGTACCTTTGAGTAAAATTAAAATGTATACTTCATTCAATGCTAAAGCACTGGATGCACTGAGAAATCAACTTTTTTGTCCTGTATACCTGAGTGATATAAGAGGTGTCAAACATCCCAACACCATGTGGGGAGATATATTCAGATGCTTCCATAAGGTTTGCAGTCAGTACCTTTGAGTAAAATTGAGATGTGTACTTCTTTCAATGCTAAAGGACTGTATGCTTTGAGAAATCAACATTTTGGCTTTACTACCTGAGTGATGTAACAGGTGCCAAACATCTCAGGATCATGTGGGGAGTCCTATTAAGAAGTTTCCATAGTGTTTGCAGTAGGTACCATTGAGAAAATTCAAATGTATACTTCATTTAATGCTAAACGACTGTATGCTTTGAGAAATCAACTTTTTTGTCTTGAATACCTGAGTGATATAACTGGTGTCAAACTTCTCAGGATCATGTGGGGAATGATATTATGATGTTTCCATAAGGTTTGCATGCAGTACTTTAGAGTAAAATTGAAGTATATACTTTAAGTGCAAAGCCTGCATTCACTGAGAAAATAACTTTTTTGTTTTGAATACCTGAGTGACATAACAGATGTGAACCATCTCAGGATCATGTGGGGAGTTCTATTAAGATGTTTTCATAGTGTTTGCAGTCAGTACCTATGAGTAAAATTGAAATGTATACTTCTTTCATTGCTAAAGCACTGTGTGCACTGAGAAATCAACTTTTTTGCCTTGAATGCCTGAGTGATATAACAGGTGTAAAACATCTCAGGATCATGTGGGGAGTTATAGTAAAATGTTTCCATAAGGTTTGCAGTCAGTTCCTTTCTGTAAAATTGAAATGTATACTTCATTCAATGTAAAGCACTGTATGCTTTGAGGAATCAACTTTTTTGTCTTGAACTCCTGTATGATATAACAGGTGTCAAACATCTCAAGATCATGTGGGGAGTTATATTAAGATGTTTGCATAAGGTTTGCATTCAATACTTTAGAGTAAAATTGAACATCTACTTTTAGTTCCAAAGCACTTCTTTCACTGACAAATCAACTTTTTTGTCTTGAATACCTGAGTGATATAACAGGTGTCATACATCTCAGGATCATGTGGGGAGTTATATTAAGATGTTTCCATAAGGTTTGCATTCAATACTTTAGAGTAAAATTGAAGTACATTCTTTTCTGCCAAAGCAATGCATTCACTCAGAGATCAACTTTTTTGCCTTGAATACCTGAGTGATATAGTAGGTTTCAAACATCCCAAAATCATGTGGGGAGTTATATTCAGTTGTTTCCATAAGGTTTCCAGTCAGTACCTTTGAGTAAAATTGAGATGTGTACTTCTTTCAATGCTAAAGGACCGTATGCTTTGAGAAATCAACTTTTTTGTCTTGAATACCTGAGTGATGTAACAGGTGCCAAACATCTCAGGATCATGGGGGGAGTCCTATTAAGAAGTTTCCATAGTGTTTGCAGTAAGTACCTTTGAGTAAAATTCAAATGTATAATTCATTCAATGCTAAACGACTGTATGCTTTGAGAAATCAACTTTTTTGTCTTGAATACCTGAGTGATATAAGAAATGTCAAACATTCCCGGATTATGTGGGGAGTTATATGCACATGTTTGCATTAGGTTTGCAGTCAGTACCTTTCAGTAAAATTGAAATGTATATTTCATTCAGTTCTAAAGCACTGTATGGTTTGAGAAATCAACTTTTTTGTCTTGAATACCTGAGTGATATAACTGGTGTCAAACTTCTCAGGATCATGTGGGGAATGATATTATGATGTTTCCATAACGTTTGCATTCAGTACTTTAGAGTAAAATTAAAGTATATTCTTTTAGTGCAAACAACTGCATTCACTGAGAAAATAACTTTTTTGTTTTGAATACCTGAGTGACATAACAGGTGCCAAATATCTCAGGGTCATGTGAGGAGTTCTATTAAGATGTTATCATAGTGTTTGCAGTCAGTACCTTTGAGTAAAATTAAAATGTATACTTCATTCAATGCTAAAGCACTGGATGCACTGAGAAATCAACTTTTTTGTCCTGTATACCTGAGTGATATAAGAGGTGTCAAACATCCCAACACCATGTGGGGAGATATATTCAGATGCTTCCATAAGGTTTGCAGTCAGTACCTTTGAGTAAAATTGAGATGTGTACTTCTTTCAATGCTAAAGGACTGTATGCTTTGAGAAATCAACTTTTTGGCTTTACTACCTGAGTGATGTAACAGGTGCCAAACATCTCAGGATCATGTGGGGAGTCCTATTAAGAAGTTTCCATAGTGTTTGCAGTAGGTACCATTGAGAAAATTCAAATGTATACTTCATTTAATGCTAAACGACTGTATGCTTTGAGAAATCAACTTTTTTGTCTTGAATACCTGAGTGATATAACTGGTGTCAAACTTCTCAGGATCATGTGGGGAATGATATTATGATGTTTCCATAAGGTTTGCATGCAGTACTTTAGAGTAAAATTGAAGTATATACTTTAAGTGCAAAGCCTGCATTCACTGAGAAAATAACTTTTTTGTTTTGAATACCTGAGTGACATAACAGATGTGAACCATCTCAGGATCATGTGGGGAGTTCTATTAAGATGTTTTCATAGTGTTTGCAGTCAGTACCTATGAGTAAAATTGAAATGTATACTTCTTTCATTGCTAAAGCACTGTGTGCACTGAGAAATCAACTTTTTTGCCTTGAATGCCTGAGTGATATAACAGGTGTAAAACATCTCAGGATCATGTGGGGAGTTATAGTAAAATGTTTCCATAAGGTTTGCAGTCAGTTCCTTTCTGTAAAATTGAAATGTATACTTCATTCAATGTAAAGCACTGTATGCTTTGAGGAATCAACTTTTTTGTCTTGAACTCCTGTATGATATAACAGGTGTCAAACATCTCAAGATCATGTGGGGAGTTATATTAAGATGTTTGCATAAGGTTTGCATTCAATACTTTAGAGTAAAATTGAACATCTACTTTTAGTTCCAAAGCACTTCTTTCACTGACAAATCAACTTTTTTGTCTTGAATACCTGAGTGATATAACAGGTGTCATACATCTCAGGATCATGTGGGGAGTTATATTAAGATGTTTCCATAAGGTTTGCATTCAATACTTTAGAGTAAAATTGAAGTACATTCTTTTCTGCCAAAGCAATGCATTCACTCAGAGATCAACTTTTTTGCCTTGAATACCTGAGTGATATAGTAGGTTTCAAACATCCCAAAATCATGTGGGGAGTTATATTCAGTTGTTTCCATAAGGTTTCCAGTCAGTACCTTTGAGTAAAATTGAGATGTGTACTTCTTTCAATGCTAAAGGACCGTATGCTTTGAGAAATCAACTTTTTTGTCTTGAATACCTGAGTGATGTAACAGGTGCCAAACATCTCAGGATCATGGGGGGAGTCCTATTAAGAAGTTTCCATAGTGTTTGCAGTAAGTACCTTTGAGTAAAATTCAAATGTATAATTCATTCAATGCTAAACGACTGTATGCTTTGAGAAATCAACTTTTTTGTCTTGAATACCTGAGTGATATAAGAAATGTCAAACATTCCCGGATTATGTGGGGAGTTATATGCACATGTTTGCATTAGGTTTGCAGTCAGTACCTTTCAGTAAAATTGAAATGTATATTTCATTCAGTTCTAAAGCACTGTATGGTTTGAGAAATCAACTTTTTTGTCTTGAATACCTGAGTGATATAACTGGTGTCAAACTTCTCAGGATCATGTGGGGAATGATATTATGATGTTTCCATAACGTTTGCATTCAGTACTTTAGAGTAAAATTAAAGTATATTCTTTTAGTGCAAACAACTGCATTCACTGAGAAAATAACTTTTTTGTTTTGAATACCTGAGTGACAGAACAGGTGCCAAACATCTCAGGATCATGTGGGGAGTTCTATTAAGATGTTTTCATAGTGTTTGCAGTCAGTACCTTTGAGTAAAATTAAAATGTATACTTCATTCAATGCTAAAGCTCTGGATGCACTGAGAAATCAACTTTTTTGTCCTGTATACCTGAGTAATTTAAGAGGTGTCAAACATCCCAACACCATGTGGGGAGATATATTCAGATGCTTCCATAAGGTTTGCAGTCAGTACTTTTGAGTAAAATTGAAATGTATACTTCTTTCATTGCTAAAGCACTGTGTGCACTGAGAAATCAACTTTTTTGTCTATAATGCCTGAGTGATATAAAAGATGCCATACATCTCAGGATGATGTGAGGGGTTATATTAAGATGTTTCCATAAGGTTTGCATTCAATACTTTAGAGTAAAATTGAAGTATATGCTTTTAGTTCCAAAGCACTGCTTTCACTGAGAAATCAACTTTTTTGTCTTGAATACCTGAGTGATATAACAGGTGTCATACATCTCAGGATCATGTGGGGAGTTATATTAAGATGTTTCCATAAGGTTTGCATTCAATACTTTAGAGTAAAATTGAAGTACATTCTTTTCTGCCAAAGCAATGCATTCACTGAGAAATCAACTTTTTTGTCTTGAACACCTGAGTGATATAACAGGTTTCAAACATCCCAAGATCATGTGGGGAGTTATATTCAGTTGTTTGCATAAGGTTTCCAGTCAGTACCTTTGAGTAAAATTGAGATGTGTACTTCTTTCAATGCTAATGGACTGTATGCTTTGAGAAATCAACTTTTTTGTCTTGAATACCTGAGTGATGTATCAGGTGCCAAACATCTCAGGATCATGTGGGGAGTCCTATTAAGAACTTTCCATAGTGTTTGCAGTAAGTGCCTTTGAGTAAAATTCAAATGTATACTTCATTCAATGCTAAACGACTGTATGCTTTGCGAAATCAACTTTATTGTCTTGAATACCTGAGTGATATAACAGGTTTCAAACATCCCAAGATCATGTGGGGAGATATATTCAGATGTTTCCATATGTTTGCAGTCAGTACCTTTGAGTAAAATTGAAATGTATACTTCTTTCATTGCTAAAGCTCTGTGTGCACTGAGAAATCAACTTTTTTCTCTATAATGCCTGAGTGATTTCACAGGTGTCGAACATCTCAGGATCATGTGGGGAGTTATAGTAAATTGTTTCCATAAGGTTTGCATTCAGTACTTCAGAGTAAAATGGAAGTATCTACTTTTAGTGCCAAAGCACTGCATTCACTTAGATATCAACTTTTTTGCCTTGAATACCTGAGTGATATAGTAGGTTTCAAACATCCCAAGATCATGTGGGGAGTTATATTCAGTTGTTTGCATAAGGTTTCCAGTCAGTACCTTTGAGTAAAATTGAGATGTGTACTTCTTTCAATGCTAAAGGACTGTATGCTTTGAGAAATCAACTTTTTTGTCTTGAATACCTGAGTGATATAACTGGTGTCAAACTTCTCAGGATCATGTGGGGAATGATATTATGATGTTTCCATAACATTTGCATTCAGTACTTTAGAGTAAAATTAAAGTATATACTTTTAGTGCAAAGCCTGCATTCACTGAGAAAATAACTTTTTTGTTTTGAATACCTGTGACATAACAGGTGCCAAACATCTCAGGATCATGTGGGGACTTCTATTAAGATGTTTTCATAGTGTTTGCAGTCAGTACCTTTGAGTAAAATTAAAATGTATACTTCATTCAATGCTAAAGCACTGGATGCACTGAGAGATCAACTTTTTTCTCCTGTATACCTGAGTGATATAAGAGGTGTCAAACATCCCAACATCATGTGGGGAGATATATTCAGATGCTTCCATAAGGTTTGCAGTCAGTACCTTTGAGTAAAATTAAAATGTATACTTCTTTCACTGCTAAAGCACTGTATGCACTGCGAAATCAACTGCTTTGTCTATAATGCCTGAGTGATATAAAAGGTGCCATACATCTCAGGAAGATGTGAGGAGTTATATTAAGATGTTTCCATAAGGTTTGCATTCAATACTTTAGAGTAAAATTGAAGTATATGCTTTTAGTTCCAAAGCACTGCTTTCACGGAGAAATCAACTTTTTTGTCTTGTGTACCTGAGTGATATAAGAGGTGTCAAACATCCCAGGATCATGTGGGGAGTTATATAAAGATGTTTCTATAGTGTTTTCAGTAAGTACCTTTGAGTAAAATTGAAATGTGTACTTCATTCAAAGTCAAACACTGTATGCTTTGAGGAATCAACTGTTTTGTCTTGAACTCCTGTGTGATATAACAGGTGTCAAACATCTCAAGATCATGTGGGGAGTTATATTAAGATGTTTCCATAGGGTTTGCATTCAATACTTGAGAGCAAAATTGAACATCTACTTTTAGTTCCAAAGCACTGCTTTCACTGAGAAATCAACTTTTTTGTCTATAATGCCTGAGTGATATAACAGGTGTCAAACATCTCAGGATCATGTGGGGAGTTATAGTAAATTGTTTCCATAAGGTTTGCATTCAGAACTTTAGAGTGAAATGGAAGTATATACTTTTAGTGCCAAAGCACTGCATTCACTTAAATATCAACTTTTTTGCCTTGAATACCTGAGGGATATAGTAGGTTTCAAACATCCCAAGATCATGTGGGGAGTTATATTCAGTTGTTTGCATAAGGTTTCCAGTCAGTACCTTTGAGTAAAATTGAGATGTGTACTTCTTTCAATGCTAAAGGACGGTATGCTTTGAGAAATCAACTTTTTTGTCTTGAACACCTGAGTGATGTAACAGGTGCCAAACATCTCAGGATCATGTGGGGAGTCCTATTAAGAAGTTTCCATAGTGTTTGCAGTAAGTACCTTTGAGTGAAATTCAAATGTATACTTCATTCAATGCTAAACGACTGTATGCTTTGAGAAATCAACTTTTTGGCTTTACTACCTGAGTGATGTAACAGGTGCCAAACATCTCAGGATCATGTGGGGAGTCCTATTAAGAAGTTTCCATAGTGTTTGCAGTAGGTACCATTGAGAAAATTCAAATGTATACTTCATTTAATGCTAAACGACTGTATGCTTTGAGAAATCAACTTTTTTGTTTTGAATACCTGAGTGATATAACTGGTGTCAAACTTCTCAGGATCATGTGGGGAATGATATAATGATGTTTCCATAACGTTTGCATTCAGTACTTTAGAGTAAAATTAAAGTATATACTTTTAGTGCAAACAACTGCATTCACTGAGAAAATAACTTTTTTGTTTTGAATACCTGAGTGACATAACAGGTGCCAAATATCTCAGGATCATGTGAGGAGTTCTATTAAGATGTTATCATAGTGTTTGCAGTCAGTACCTTTGAGTAAAATTAAAATGTATACTTCATTCAATGCTAAAGCACTGGATGCACTGAGAAATCAACTTTTTTGTCCTGTATACCTGAGTGATATAAGAGGTGTCAAACATCCCAACACCATGTGGGGAGATATATTCAGATGCTTCCATAAGGTTTGCAGTCAGTACCTTTGAGTAAAATTGAGATGTGTACTTCTTTCAATGCTAAAGGACTGTATGCTTTGAGAAATCAACATTTTGGCTTTACTACCTGAGTGATGTAACAGGTGCCAAACATCTCAGGATCATGTGGGGAGTCCTATTAAGAAGTTTCCATAGTGTTTGCAGTAGGTACCATTGAGAAAATTCAAATGTATACTTCATTTAATGCTAAACGACTGTATGCTTTGAGAAATCAACTTTTTTGTCTTGAATACCTGAGTGATATAACTGGTGTCAAACTTCTCAGGATCATGTGGGGAATGATATTATGATGTTTCCATAAGGTTTGCATGCAGTACTTTAGAGTAAAATTGAAGTATATACTTTAAGTGCAAAGCCTGCATTCACTGAGAAAATAACTTTTTTGTTTTGAATACCTGAGTGACATAACAGATGTGAACCATCTCAGGATCATGTGGGGAGTTCTATTAAGATGTTTTCATAGTGTTTGCAGTCAGTACCTATGAGTAAAATTGAAATGTATACTTCTTTCATTGCTAAAGCACTGTGTGCACTGAGAAATCAACTTTTTTGCCTTGAATGCCTGAGTGATATAACAGGTGTAAAACATCTCAGGATCATGTGGGGAGTTATAGTAAAATGTTTCCATAAGGTTTGCAGTCAGTTCCTTTCTGTAAAATTGAAATGTATACTTCATTCAATGTAAAGCACTGTATGCTTTGAGGAATCAACTTTTTTGTCTTGAACTCCTGTATGATATAACAGGTGTCAAACATCTCAAGATCATGTGGGGAGTTATATTAAGATGTTTGCATAAGGTTTGCATTCAATACTTTAGAGTAAAATTGAACATCTACTTTTAGTTCCAAAGCACTTCTTTCACTGACAAATCAACTTTTTTGTCTTGAATACCTGAGTGATATAACAGGTGTCATACATCTCAGGATCATGTGGGGAGTTATATTAAGATGTTTCCATAAGGTTTGCATTCAATACTTTAGAGTAAAATTGAAGTACATTCTTTTCTGCCAAAGCAATGCATTCACTCAGAGATCAACTTTTTTGCCTTGAATACCTGAGTGATATAGTAGGTTTCAAACATCCCAAAATCATGTGGGGAGTTATATTCAGTTGTTTCCATAAGGTTTCCAGTCAGTACCTTTGAGTAAAATTGAGATGTGTACTTCTTTCAATGCTAAAGGACCGTATGCTTTGAGAAATCAACTTTTTTGTCTTGAATACCTGAGTGATGTAACAGGTGCCAAACATCTCAGGATCATGGGGGGAGTCCTATTAAGAAGTTTCCATAGTGTTTGCAGTAAGTACCTTTGAGTAAAATTCAAATGTATAATTCATTCAATGCTAAACGACTGTATGCTTTGAGAAATCAACTTTTTTGTCTTGAATACCTGAGTGATATAAGAAATGTCAAACATTCCCGGATTATGTGGGGAGTTATATGCACATGTTTGCATTAGGTTTGCAGTCAGTACCTTTCAGTAAAATTGAAATGTATATTTCATTCAGTTCTAAAGCACTGTATGGTTTGAGAAATCAACTTTTTTGTCTTGAATACCTGAGTGATATAACTGGTGTCAAACTTCTCAGGATCATGTGGGGAATGATATTATGATGTTTCCATAACGTTTGCATTCAGTACTTTAGAGTAAAATTAAAGTATATTCTTTTAGTGCAAACAACTGCATTCACTGAGAAAATAACTTTTTTGTTTTGAATACCTGAGTGACATAACAGGTGCCAAATATCTCAGGGTCATGTGAGGAGTTCTATTAAGATGTTATCATAGTGTTTGCAGTCAGTACCTTTGAGTAAAATTAAAATGTATACTTCATTCAATGCTAAAGCACTGGATGCACTGAGAAATCAACTTTTTTGTCCTGTATACCTGAGTGATATAAGAGGTGTCAAACATCCCAACACCATGTGGGGAGATATATTCAGATGCTTCCATAAGGTTTGCAGTCAGTACCTTTGAGTAAAATTGAGATGTGTACTTCTTTCAATGCTAAAGGACTGTATGCTTTGAGAAATCAACTTTTTGGCTTTACTACCTGAGTGATGTAACAGGTGCCAAACATCTCAGGATCATGTGGGGAGTCCTATTAAGAAGTTTCCATAGTGTTTGCAGTAGGTACCATTGAGAAAATTCAAATGTATACTTCATTTAATGCTAAACGACTGTATGCTTTGAGAAATCAACTTTTTTGTCTTGAATACCTGAGTGATATAACTGGTGTCAAACTTCTCAGGATCATGTGGGGAATGATATTATGATGTTTCCATAAGGTTTGCATGCAGTACTTTAGAGTAAAATTGAAGTATATACTTTAAGTGCAAAGCCTGCATTCACTGAGAAAATAACTTTTTTGTTTTGAATACCTGAGTGACATAACAGATGTGAACCATCTCAGGATCATGTGGGGAGTTCTATTAAGATGTTTTCATAGTGTTTGCAGTCAGTACCTATGAGTAAAATTGAAATGTATACTTCTTTCATTGCTAAAGCACTGTGTGCACTGAGAAATCAACTTTTTTGCCTTGAATGCCTGAGTGATATAACAGGTGTAAAACATCTCAGGATCATGTGGGGAGTTATAGTAAAATGTTTCCATAAGGTTTGCAGTCAGTTCCTTTCTGTAAAATTGAAATGTATACTTCATTCAATGTAAAGCACTGTATGCTTTGAGGAATCAACTTTTTTGTCTTGAACTCCTGTATGATATAACAGGTGTCAAACATCTCAAGATCATGTGGGGAGTTATATTAAGATGTTTGCATAAGGTTTGCATTCAATACTTTAGAGTAAAATTGAACATCTACTTTTAGTTCCAAAGCACTTCTTTCACTGACAAATCAACTTTTTTGTCTTGAATACCTGAGTGATATAACAGGTGTCATACATCTCAGGATCATGTGGGGAGTTATATTAAGATGTTTCCATAAGGTTTGCATTCAATACTTTAGAGTAAAATTGAAGTACATTCTTTTCTGCCAAAGCAATGCATTCACTCAGAGATCAACTTTTTTGCCTTGAATACCTGAGTGATATAGTAGGTTTCAAACATCCCAAAATCATGTGGGGAGTTATATTCAGTTGTTTCCATAAGGTTTCCAGTCAGTACCTTTGAGTAAAATTGAGATGTGTACTTCTTTCAATGCTAAAGGACCGTATGCTTTGAGAAATCAACTTTTTTGTCTTGAATACCTGAGTGATGTAACAGGTGCCAAACATCTCAGGATCATGGGGGGAGTCCTATTAAGAAGTTTCCATAGTGTTTGCAGTAAGTACCTTTGAGTAAAATTCAAATGTATAATTCATTCAATGCTAAACGACTGTATGCTTTGAGAAATCAACTTTTTTGTCTTGAATACCTGAGTGATATAAGAAATGTCAAACATTCCCGGATTATGTGGGGAGTTATATGCACATGTTTGCATTAGGTTTGCAGTCAGTACCTTTCAGTAAAATTGAAATGTATATTTCATTCAGTTCTAAAGCACTGTATGGTTTGAGAAATCAACTTTTTTGTCTTGAATACCTGAGTGATATAACTGGTGTCAAACTTCTCAGGATCATGTGGGGAATGATATTATGATGTTTCCATAACGTTTGCATTCAGTACTTTAGAGTAAAATTAAAGTATATTCTTTTAGTGCAAACAACTGCATTCACTGAGAAAATAACTTTTTTGTTTTGAATACCTGAGTGACAGAACAGGTGCCAAACATCTCAGGATCATGTGGGGAGTTCTATTAAGATGTTTTCATAGTGTTTGCAGTCAGTACCTTTGAGTAAAATTAAAATGTATACTTCATTCAATGCTAAAGCTCTGGATGCACTGAGAAATCAACTTTTTTGTCCTGTATACCTGAGTAATTTAAGAGGTGTCAAACATCCCAACACCATGTGGGGAGATATATTCAGATGCTTCCATAAGGTTTGCAGTCAGTACTTTTGAGTAAAATTGAAATGTATACTTCTTTCATTGCTAAAGCACTGTGTGCACTGAGAAATCAACTTTTTTGTCTTGAATACCTGAGTGATATAACAGGTGTCATACATCTCAGGATCATGTGGGGAGTTATATTAAGATGTTTCCATAAGGTTTGCATTCAATACTTTAGAGTAAAATTGAAGTACATTCTTTTCTGCCAAAGCAATGCATTCACTGAGAAATCAACTTTTTTGTCTTGAACACCTGAGTGATATAACAGGTTTCAAACATCCCAAGATCATGTGGGGAGTTATATTCAGTTGTTTGCATAAGGTTTCCAGTCAGTACCTTTGAGTAAAATTGAGATGTGTACTTCTTTCAATGCTAATGGACTGTATGCTTTGAGAAATCAACTTTTTTGTCTTGAATACCTGAGTGATGTATCAGGTGCCAAACATCTCAGGATCATGTGGGGAGTCCTATTAAGAACTTTCCATAGTGTTTGCAGTAAGTGCCTTTGAGTAAAATTCAAATGTATACTTCATTCAATGCTAAACGACTGTATGCTTTGCGAAATCAACTTTATTGTCTTGAATACCTGAGTGATATAACAGGTTTCAAACATCCCAAGATCATGTGGGGAGATATATTCAGATGTTTCCATATGTTTGCAGTCAGTACCTTTGAGTAAAATTGAAATGTATACTTCTTTCATTGCTAAAGCTCTGTGTGCACTGAGAAATCAACTTTTTTCTCTATAATGCCTGAGTGATTTCACAGGTGTCGAACATCTCAGGATCATGTGGGGAGTTATAGTAAATTGTTTCCATAAGGTTTGCATTCAGTACTTCAGAGTAAAATGGAAGTATCTACTTTTAGTGCCAAAGCACTGCATTCACTTAAATATAAACTTTTTTGCCTTGAATACCTGAGTGATATAGTAGGTTTCAAACATCCCAAGATCATGTGGGGAGTTATATTCAGTTGTTTGCATAAGGTTTCCAGTCAGTACCTTTGAGTAAAATTGAGATGTGTACTTCTTTCAATGCTAAAGGACTGTATGCTTTGAGAAATCAACTTTTTTGTCTTGAATACCTGAGTGATATAACTGGTGTCAAACTTCTCAGGATCATGTGGGGAATGATATTATGATGTTTCCATAACATTTGCATTCAGTACTTTAGAGTAAAATTAAAGTATATACTTTTAGTGCAAAGCCTGCATTCACTGAGAAAATAACTTTTTTGTTTTGAATACCTGTGACATAACAGGTGCCAAACATCTCAGGATCATGTGGGGACTTCTATTAAGATGTTTTCATAGTGTTTGCAGTCAGTACCTTTGAGTAAAATTAAAATGTATACTTCATTCAATGCTAAAGCACTGGATGCACTGAGAGATCAACTTTTTTCTCCTGTATACCTGAGTGATATAAGAGGTGTCAAACATCCCAACATCATGTGGGGAGATATATTCAGATGCTTCCATAAGGTTTGCAGTCAGTACCTTTGAGTAAAATTAAAATGTATACTTCTTTCACTGCTAAAGCACTGTGTGCACTGCGAAATCAACTGCTTTGTCTATAATGCCTGAGTGATATAAAAGGTGCCATACATCTCAGGAAGATGTGAGGAGTTATATTAAGATGTTTCCATAAGGTTTGCATTCAATACTTTAGAGTAAAATTGAAGTATATGCTTTTAGTTCCAAAGCACTGCTTTCACGGAGAAATCAACTTTTTTGTCTTGTGTACCTGAGTGATATAAGAGGTGTCAAACATCCCAGGATCATGTGGGGAGTTATATAAAGATGTTTCTATAGTGTTTTCAGTAAGTACCTTTGAGTAAAATTGAAATGTGTACTTCATTCAAAGTCAAACACTGTATGCTTTGAGGAATCAACTGTTTTGTCTTGAACTCCTGTGTGATATAACAGGTGTCAAACATCTCAAGATCATGTGGGGAGTTATATTAAGATGTTTCCATAGGGTTTGCATTCAATACTTGAGAGCAAAATTGAACATCTACTTTTAGTTCCAAAGCACTGCTTTCACTGAGAAATCAACTTTTTTGTCTATAATGCCTGAGTGATATAACAGGTGTCAAACATCTCAGGATCATGTGGGGAGTTATAGTAAATTGTTTCCATAAGGTTTGCATTCAGAACTTTAGAGTGAAATGGAAGTATATACTTTTAGTGCCAAAGCACTGCATTCACTTAAATATCAACTTTTTTGCCTTGAATACCTGAGGGATATAGTAGGTTTCAAACATCCCAAGATCATGTGGGGAGTTATATTCAGTTGTTTGCATAAGGTTTCCAGTCAGTACCTTTGAGTAAAATTGAGATGTGTACTTCTTTCAATGCTAAAGGACGGTATGCTTTGAGAAATCAACTTTTTTGTCTTGAACACCTGAGTGATGTAACAGGTGCCAAACATCTCAGGATCATGTGGGGAGTCCTATTAAGAAGTTTCCATAGTGTTTGCAGTAAGTACCTTTGAGTGAAATTCAAATGTATACTTCATTCAATGCTAAACGACTGTATGCTTTGAGAAATCAACTTTTTGGCTTTACTACCTGAGTGATGTAACAGGTGCCAAACATCTCAGGATCATGTGGGGAGTCCTATTAAGAAGTTTCCATAGTGTTTGCAGTAGGTACCATTGAGAAAATTCAAATGTATACTTCATTTAATGCTAAACGACTGTATGCTTTGAGAAATCAACTTTTTTGTTTTGAATACCTGAGTGATATAACTGGTGTCAAACTTCTCAGGATCATGTGGGGAATGATATAATGATGTTTCCATAACGTTTGCATTCAGTACTTTAGAGTAAAATTAAAGTATATACTTTTAGTGCAAACAACTGCATTCACTGAGAAAATAACTTTTTTGTTTTGAATACCTGAGTGACATAACAGGTGCCAAATATCTCAGGATCATGTGAGGAGTTCTATTAAGATGTTATCATAGTGTTTGCAGTCAGTACCTTTGAGTAAAATTAAAATGTATACTTCATTCAATGCTAAAGCACTGGATGCACTGAGAAATCAACTTTTTTGTCCTGTATACCTGAGTGATATAAGAGGTGTCAAACATCCCAACACCATGTGGGGAGATATATTCAGATGCTTCCATAAGGTTTGCAGTCAGTACCTTTGAGTAAAATTGAGATGTGTACTTCTTTCAATGCTAAAGGACTGTATGCTTTGAGAAATCAACATTTTGGCTTTACTACCTGAGTGATGTAACAGGTGCCAAACATCTCAGGATCATGTGGGGAGTCCTATTAAGAAGTTTCCATAGTGTTTGCAGTAGGTACCATTGAGAAAATTCAAATGTATACTTCATTTAATGCTAAACGACTGTATGCTTTGAGAAATCAACTTTTTTGTCTTGAATACCTGAGTGATATAACTGGTGTCAAACTTCTCAGGATCATGTGGGGAATGATATTATGATGTTTCCATAAGGTTTGCATGCAGTACTTTAGAGTAAAATTGAAGTATATACTTTAAGTGCAAAGCCTGCATTCACTGAGAAAATAACTTTTTTGTTTTGAATACCTGAGTGACATAACAGATGTGAACCATCTCAGGATCATGTGGGGAGTTCTATTAAGATGTTTTCATAGTGTTTGCAGTCAGTACCTATGAGTAAAATTGAAATGTATACTTCTTTCATTGCTAAAGCACTGTGTGCACTGAGAAATCAACTTTTTTGCCTTGAATGCCTGAGTGATATAACAGGTGTAAAACATCTCAGGATCATGTGGGGAGTTATAGTAAAATGTTTCCATAAGGTTTGCAGTCAGTTCCTTTCTGTAAAATTGAAATGTATACTTCATTCAATGTAAAGCACTGTATGCTTTGAGGAATCAACTTTTTTGTCTTGAACTCCTGTATGATATAACAGGTGTCAAACATCTCAAGATCATGTGGGGAGTTATATTAAGATGTTTGCATAAGGTTTGCATTCAATACTTTAGAGTAAAATTGAACATCTACTTTTAGTTCCAAAGCACTTCTTTCACTGACAAATCAACTTTTTTGTCTTGAATACCTGAGTGATATAACAGGTGTCATACATCTCAGGATCATGTGGGGAGTTATATTAAGATGTTTCCATAAGGTTTGCATTCAATACTTTAGAGTAAAATTGAAGTACATTCTTTTCTGCCAAAGCAATGCATTCACTCAGAGATCAACTTTTTTGCCTTGAATACCTGAGTGATATAGTAGGTTTCAAACATCCCAAAATCATGTGGGGAGTTATATTCAGTTGTTTCCATAAGGTTTCCAGTCAGTACCTTTGAGTAAAATTGAGATGTGTACTTCTTTCAATGCTAAAGGACCGTATGCTTTGAGAAATCAACTTTTTTGTCTTGAATACCTGAGTGATGTAACAGGTGCCAAACATCTCAGGATCATGGGGGGAGTCCTATTAAGAAGTTTCCATAGTGTTTGCAGTAAGTACCTTTGAGTAAAATTCAAATGTATAATTCATTCAATGCTAAACGACTGTATGCTTTGAGAAATCAACTTTTTTGTCTTGAATACCTGAGTGATATAAGAAATGTCAAACATTCCCGGATTATGTGGGGAGTTATATGCACATGTTTGCATTAGGTTTGCAGTCAGTACCTTTCAGTAAAATTGAAATGTATATTTCATTCAGTTCTAAAGCACTGTATGGTTTGAGAAATCAACTTTTTTGTCTTGAATACCTGAGTGATATAACTGGTGTCAAACTTCTCAGGATCATGTGGGGAATGATATTATGATGTTTCCATAACGTTTGCATTCAGTACTTTAGAGTAAAATTAAAGTATATTCTTTTAGTGCAAACAACTGCATTCACTGAGAAAATAACTTTTTTGTTTTGAATACCTGAGTGACATAACAGGTGCCAAATATCTCAGGGTCATGTGAGGAGTTCTATTAAGATGTTATCATAGTGTTTGCAGTCAGTACCTTTGAGTAAAATTAAAATGTATACTTCATTCAATGCTAAAGCACTGGATGCACTGAGAAATCAACTTTTTTGTCCTGTATACCTGAGTGATATAAGAGGTGTCAAACATCCCAACACCATGTGGGGAGATATATTCAGATGCTTCCATAAGGTTTGCAGTCAGTACCTTTGAGTAAAATTGAGATGTGTACTTCTTTCAATGCTAAAGGACTGTATGCTTTGAGAAATCAACTTTTTGGCTTTACTACCTGAGTGATGTAACAGGTGCCAAACATCTCAGGATCATGTGGGGAGTCCTATTAAGAAGTTTCCATAGTGTTTGCAGTAGGTACCATTGAGAAAATTCAAATGTATACTTCATTTAATGCTAAACGACTGTATGCTTTGAGAAATCAACTTTTTTGTCTTGAATACCTGAGTGATATAACTGGTGTCAAACTTCTCAGGATCATGTGGGGAATGATATTATGATGTTTCCATAAGGTTTGCATGCAGTACTTTAGAGTAAAATTGAAGTATATACTTTAAGTGCAAAGCCTGCATTCACTGAGAAAATAACTTTTTTGTTTTGAATACCTGAGTGACATAACAGATGTGAACCATCTCAGGATCATGTGGGGAGTTCTATTAAGATGTTTTCATAGTGTTTGCAGTCAGTACCTATGAGTAAAATTGAAATGTATACTTCTTTCATTGCTAAAGCACTGTGTGCACTGAGAAATCAACTTTTTTGCCTTGAATGCCTGAGTGATATAACAGGTGTAAAACATCTCAGGATCATGTGGGGAGTTATAGTAAAATGTTTCCATAAGGTTTGCAGTCAGTTCCTTTCTGTAAAATTGAAATGTATACTTCATTCAATGTAAAGCACTGTATGCTTTGAGGAATCAACTTTTTTGTCTTGAACTCCTGTATGATATAACAGGTGTCAAACATCTCAAGATCATGTGGGGAGTTATATTAAGATGTTTGCATAAGGTTTGCATTCAATACTTTAGAGTAAAATTGAACATCTACTTTTAGTTCCAAAGCACTTCTTTCACTGACAAATCAACTTTTTTGTCTTGAATACCTGAGTGATATAACAGGTGTCATACATCTCAGGATCATGTGGGGAGTTATATTAAGATGTTTCCATAAGGTTTGCATTCAATACTTTAGAGTAAAATTGAAGTACATTCTTTTCTGCCAAAGCAATGCATTCACTCAGAGATCAACTTTTTTGCCTTGAATACCTGAGTGATATAGTAGGTTTCAAACATCCCAAAATCATGTGGGGAGTTATATTCAGTTGTTTCCATAAGGTTTCCAGTCAGTACCTTTGAGTAAAATTGAGATGTGTACTTCTTTCAATGCTAAAGGACCGTATGCTTTGAGAAATCAACTTTTTTGTCTTGAATACCTGAGTGATGTAACAGGTGCCAAACATCTCAGGATCATGGGGGGAGTCCTATTAAGAAGTTTCCATAGTGTTTGCAGTAAGTACCTTTGAGTAAAATTCAAATGTATAATTCATTCAATGCTAAACGACTGTATGCTTTGAGAAATCAACTTTTTTGTCTTGAATACCTGAGTGATATAAGAAATGTCAAACATTCCCGGATTATGTGGGGAGTTATATGCACATGTTTGCATTAGGTTTGCAGTCAGTACCTTTCAGTAAAATTGAAATGTATATTTCATTCAGTTCTAAAGCACTGTATGGTTTGAGAAATCAACTTTTTTGTCTTGAATACCTGAGTGATATAACTGGTGTCAAACTTCTCAGGATCATGTGGGGAATGATATTATGATGTTTCCATAACGTTTGCATTCAGTACTTTAGAGTAAAATTAAAGTATATTCTTTTAGTGCAAACAACTGCATTCACTGAGAAAATAACTTTTTTGTTTTGAATACCTGAGTGACATAACAGGTGCCAAATATCTCAGGGTCATGTGAGGAGTTCTATTAAGATGTTATCATAGTGTTTGCAGTCAGTACCTTTGAGTAAAATTAAAATGTATACTTCATTCAATGCTAAAGCACTGGATGCACTGAGAAATCAACTTTTTTGTCCTGTATACCTGAGTGATATAAGAGGTGTCAAACATCCCAACACCATGTGGGGAGATATATTCAGATGCTTCCATAAGGTTTGCAGTCAGTACCTTTGAGTAAAATTGAGATGTGTACTTCTTTCAATGCTAAAGGACTGTATGCTTTGAGAAATCAACTTTTTGGCTTTACTACCTGAGTGATGTAACAGGTGCCAAACATCTCAGGATCATGTGGGGAGTCCTATTAAGAAGTTTCCATAGTGTTTGCAGTAGGTACCATTGAGAAAATTCAAATGTATACTTCATTTAATGCTAAACGACTGTATGCTTTGAGAAATCAACTTTTTTGTCTTGAATACCTGAGTGATATAACTGGTGTCAAACTTCTCAGGATCATGTGGGGAATGATATTATGATGTTTCCATAAGGTTTGCATGCAGTACTTTAGAGTAAAATTGAAGTATATACTTTAAGTGCAAAGCCTGCATTCACTGAGAAAATAACTTTTTTGTTTTGAATACCTGAGTGACATAACAGATGTGAACCATCTCAGGATCATGTGGGGAGTTCTATTAAGATGTTTTCATAGTGTTTGCAGTCAGTACCTATGAGTAAAATTGAAATGTATACTTCTTTCATTGCTAAAGCACTGTGTGCACTGAGAAATCAACTTTTTTGCCTTGAATGCCTGAGTGATATAACAGGTGTAAAACATCTCAGGATCATGTGGGGAGTTATAGTAAAATGTTTCCATAAGGTTTGCAGTCAGTTCCTTTCTGTAAAATTGAAATGTATACTTCATTCAATGTAAAGCACTGTATGCTTTGAGGAATCAACTTTTTTGTCTTGAACTCCTGTATGATATAACAGGTGTCAAACATCTCAAGATCATGTGGGGAGTTATATTAAGATGTTTGCATAAGGTTTGCATTCAATACTTTAGAGTAAAATTGAACATCTACTTTTAGTTCCAAAGCACTTCTTTCACTGACAAATCAACTTTTTTGTCTTGAATACCTGAGTGATATAACAGGTGTCATACATCTCAGGATCATGTGGGGAGTTATATTAAGATGTTTCCATAAGGTTTGCATTCAATACTTTAGAGTAAAATTGAAGTACATTCTTTTCTGCCAAAGCAATGCATTCACTCAGAGATCAACTTTTTTGCCTTGAATACCTGAGTGATATAGTAGGTTTCAAACATCCCAAAATCATGTGGGGAGTTATATTCAGTTGTTTCCATAAGGTTTCCAGTCAGTACCTTTGAGTAAAATTGAGATGTGTACTTCTTTCAATGCTAAAGGACCGTATGCTTTGAGAAATCAACTTTTTTGTCTTGAATACCTGAGTGATGTAACAGGTGCCAAACATCTCAGGATCATGGGGGGAGTCCTATTAAGAAGTTTCCATAGTGTTTGCAGTAAGTACCTTTGAGTAAAATTCAAATGTATAATTCATTCAATGCTAAACGACTGTATGCTTTGAGAAATCAACTTTTTTGTCTTGAATACCTGAGTGATATAAGAAATGTCAAACATTCCCGGATTATGTGGGGAGTTATATGCACATGTTTGCATTAGGTTTGCAGTCAGTACCTTTCAGTAAAATTGAAATGTATATTTCATTCAGTTCTAAAGCACTGTATGGTTTGAGAAATCAACTTTTTTGTCTTGAATACCTGAGTGATATAACTGGTGTCAAACTTCTCAGGATCATGTGGGGAATGATATTATGATGTTTCCATAACGTTTGCATTCAGTACTTTAGAGTAAAATTAAAGTATATTCTTTTAGTGCAAACAACTGCATTCACTGAGAAAATAACTTTTTTGTTTTGAATACCTGAGTGACAGAACAGGTGCCAAACATCTCAGGATCATGTGGGGAGTTCTATTAAGATGTTTTCATAGTGTTTGCAGTCAGTACCTTTGAGTAAAATTAAAATGTATACTTCATTCAATGCTAAAGCTCTGGATGCACTGAGAAATCAACTTTTTTGTCCTGTATACCTGAGTAATTTAAGAGGTGTCAAACATCCCAACACCATGTGGGGAGATATATTCAGATGCTTCCATAAGGTTTGCAGTCAGTACTTTTGAGTAAAATTGAAATGTATACTTCTTTCATTGCTAAAGCACTGTGTGCACTGAGAAATCAACTTTTTTGTCTATAATGCCTGAGTGATATAAAAGATGCCATACATCTCAGGATGATGTGAGGGGTTATATTAAGATGTTTCCATAAGGTTTGCATTCAATACTTTAGAGTAAAATTGAAGTATATGCTTTTAGTTCCAAAGCACTGCTTTCACTGAGAAATCAACTTTTTTGTCTTGAATACCTGAGTGATATAACAGGTGTCATACATCTCAGGATCATGTGGGGAGTTATATTAAGATGTTTCCATAAGGTTTGCATTCAATACTTTAGAGTAAAATTGAAGTACATTCTTTTCTGCCAAAGCAATGCATTCACTGAGAAATCAACTTTTTTGTCTTGAACACCTGAGTGATATAACAGGTTTCAAACATCCCAAGATCATGTGGGGAGTTATATTCAGTTGTTTGCATAAGGTTTCCAGTCAGTACCTTTGAGTAAAATTGAGATGTGTACTTCTTTCAATGCTAATGGACTGTATGCTTTGAGAAATCAACTTTTTTGTCTTGAATACCTGAGTGATGTATCAGGTGCCAAACATCTCAGGATCATGTGGGGAGTCCTATTAAGAACTTTCCATAGTGTTTGCAGTAAGTGCCTTTGAGTAAAATTCAAATGTATACTTCATTCAATGCTAAACGACTGTATGCTTTGCGAAATCAACTTTATTGTCTTGAATACCTGAGTGATATAACAGGTTTCAAACATCCCAAGATCATGTGGGGAGATATATTCAGATGTTTCCATATGTTTGCAGTCAGTACCTTTGAGTAAAATTGAAATGTATACTTCTTTCATTGCTAAAGCTCTGTGTGCACTGAGAAATCAACTTTTTTCTCTATAATGCCTGAGTGATTTCACAGGTGTCGAACATCTCAGGATCATGTGGGGAGTTATAGTAAATTGTTTCCATAAGGTTTGCATTCAGTACTTCAGAGTAAAATGGAAGTATCTACTTTTAGTGCCAAAGCACTGCATTCACTTAGATATCAACTTTTTTGCCTTGAATACCTGAGTGATATAGTAGGTTTCAAACATCCCAAGATCATGTGGGGAGTTATATTCAGTTGTTTGCATAAGGTTTCCAGTCAGTACCTTTGAGTAAAATTGAGATGTGTACTTCTTTCAATGCTAAAGGACTGTATGCTTTGAGAAATCAACTTTTTTGTCTTGAATACCTGAGTGATATAACTGGTGTCAAACTTCTCAGGATCATGTGGGGAATGATATTATGATGTTTCCATAACATTTGCATTCAGTACTTTAGAGTAAAATTAAAGTATATACTTTTAGTGCAAAGCCTGCATTCACTGAGAAAATAACTTTTTTGTTTTGAATACCTGTGACATAACAGGTGCCAAACATCTCAGGATCATGTGGGGACTTCTATTAAGATGTTTTCATAGTGTTTGCAGTCAGTACCTTTGAGTAAAATTAAAATGTATACTTCATTCAATGCTAAAGCACTGGATGCACTGAGAGATCAACTTTTTTCTCCTGTATACCTGAGTGATATAAGAGGTGTCAAACATCCCAACATCATGTGGGGAGATATATTCAGATGCTTCCATAAGGTTTGCAGTCAGTACCTTTGAGTAAAATTAAAATGTATACTTCTTTCACTGCTAAAGCACTGTGTGCACTGCGAAATCAACTGCTTTGTCTATAATGCCTGAGTGATATAAAAGGTGCCATACATCTCAGGAAGATGTGAGGAGTTATATTAAGATGTTTCCATAAGGTTTGCATTCAATACTTTAGAGTAAAATTGAAGTATATGCTTTTAGTTCCAAAGCACTGCTTTCACGGAGAAATCAACTTTTTTGTCTTGTGTACCTGAGTGATATAAGAGGTGTCAAACATCCCAGGATCATGTGGGGAGTTATATAAAGATGTTTCTATAGTGTTTTCAGTAAGTACCTTTGAGTAAAATTGAAATGTGTACTTCATTCAAAGTCAAACACTGTATGCTTTGAGGAATCAACTGTTTTGTCTTGAACTCCTGTGTGATATAACAGGTGTCAAACATCTCAAGATCATGTGGGGAGTTATATTAAGATGTTTCCATAGGGTTTGCATTCAATACTTGAGAGTAAAATTGAACATCTACTTTTAGTTCCAAAGCACTGCTTTCACTGAGAAATCAACTTTTTTGTCTATAATGCCTGAGTGATATAACAGGTGTCAAACATCTCAGGATCATGTGGGGAGTTATAGTAAATTGTTTCCATAAGGTTTGCATTCAGAACTTTAGAGTGAAATGGAAGTATATACTTTTAGTGCCAAAGCACTGCATTCACTTAAATATCAACTTTTTTGCCTTGAATACCTGAGGGATATAGTAGGTTTCAAACATCCCAAGATCATGTGGGGAGTTATATTCAGTTGTTTGCATAAGGTTTCCAGTCAGTACCTTTGAGTAAAATTGAGATGTGTACTTCTTTCAATGCTAAAGGACGGTATGCTTTGAGAAATCAACTTTTTTGTCTTGAACACCTGAGTGATGTAACAGGTGCCAAACATCTCAGGATCATGTGGGGAGTCCTATTAAGAAGTTTCCATAGTGTTTGCAGTAAGTACCTTTGAGTGAAATTCAAATGTATACTTCATTCAATGCTAAACGACTGTATGCTTTGAGAAATCAACTTTTTGGCTTTACTACCTGAGTGATGTAACAGGTGCCAAACATCTCAGGATCATGTGGGGAGTCCTATTAAGAAGTTTCCATAGTGTTTGCAGTAGGTACCATTGAGAAAATTCAAATGTATACTTCATTTAATGCTAAACGACTGTATGCTTTGAGAAATCAACTTTTTTGTTTTGAATACCTGAGTGATATAACTGGTGTCAAACTTCTCAGGATCATGTGGGGAATGATATAATGATGTTTCCATAACGTTTGCATTCAGTACTTTAGAGTAAAATTAAAGTATATACTTTTAGTGCAAACAACTGCATTCACTGAGAAAATAACTTTTTTGTTTTGAATACCTGAGTGACATAACAGGTGCCAAATATCTCAGGATCATGTGAGGAGTTCTATTAAGATGTTATCATAGTGTTTGCAGTCAGTACCTTTGAGTAAAATTAAAATGTATACTTCATTCAATGCTAAAGCACTGGATGCACTGAGAAATCAACTTTTTTGTCCTGTATACCTGAGTGATATAAGAGGTGTCAAACATCCCAACACCATGTGGGGAGATATATTCAGATGCTTCCATAAGGTTTGCAGTCAGTACCTTTGAGTAAAATTGAGATGTGTACTTCTTTCAATGCTAAAGGACTGTATGCTTTGAGAAATCAACTTTTTTGTCTTGAATACCTGAGTGATGTATCAGGTGCCAAACATCTCAGGATCATGTGGGGAGTCCTATTAAGAACTTTCCATAGTGTTTGCAGTAAGTGCCTTTGAGTAAAATTCAAATGTATACTTCATTCAATGCTAAACGACTGTATGCTTTGCGAAATCAACTTTATTGTCTTGAATACCTGAGTGATATAACAGGTTTCAAACATCCCAAGATCATGTGGGGAGATATATTCAGATGTTTCCATATGTTTGCAGTCAGTACCTTTGAGTAAAATTGAAATGTATACTTCTTTCATTGCTAAAGCTCTGTGTGCACTGAGAAATCAACTTTTTTCTCTATAATGCCTGAGTGATTTCACAGGTGTCGAACATCTCAGGATCATGTGGGGAGTTATAGTAAATTGTTTCCATAAGGTTTGCATTCAGTACTTCAGAGTAAAATGGAAGTATCTACTTTTAGTGCCAAAGCACTGCATTCACTTAGATATCAACTTTTTTGCCTTGAATACCTGAGTGATATAGTAGGTTTCAAACATCCCAAGATCATGTGGGGAGTTATATTCAGTTGTTTGCATAAGGTTTCCAGTCAGTACCTTTGAGTAAAATTGAGATGTGTACTTCTTTCAATGCTAAAGGACTGTATGCTTTGAGAAATCAACTTTTTTGTCTTGAATACCTGAGTGATATAACTGGTGTCAAACTTCTCAGGATCATGTGGGGAATGATATTATGATGTTTCCATAACATTTGCATTCAGTACTTTAGAGTAAAATTAAAGTATATACTTTTAGTGCAAAGCCTGCATTCACTGAGAAAATAACTTTTTTGTTTTGAATACCTGTGACATAACAGGTGCCAAACATCTCAGGATCATGTGGGGACTTCTATTAAGATGTTTTCATAGTGTTTGCAGTCAGTACCTTTGAGTAAAATTAAAATGTATACTTCATTCAATGCTAAAGCACTGGATGCACTGAGAGATCAACTTTTTTCTCCTGTATACCTGAGTGATATAAGAGGTGTCAAACATCCCAACATCATGTGGGGAGATATATTCAGATGCTTCCATAAGGTTTGCAGTCAGTACCTTTGAGTAAAATTAAAATGTATACTTCTTTCACTGCTAAAGCACTGTGTGCACTGCGAAATCAACTGCTTTGTCTATAATGCCTGAGTGATATAAAAGGTGCCATACATCTCAGGAAGATGTGAGGAGTTATATTAAGATGTTTCCATAAGGTTTGCATTCAATACTTTAGAGTAAAATTGAAGTATATGCTTTTAGTTCCAAAGCACTGCTTTCACGGAGAAATCAACTTTTTTGTCTTGTGTACCTGAGTGATATAAGAGGTGTCAAACATCCCAGGATCATGTGGGGAGTTATATAAAGATGTTTCTATAGTGTTTTCAGTAAGTACCTTTGAGTAAAATTGAAATGTGTACTTCATTCAAAGTCAAACACTGTATGCTTTGAGGAATCAACTGTTTTGTCTTGAACTCCTGTGTGATATAACAGGTGTCAAACATCTCAAGATCATGTGGGGAGTTATATTAAGATGTTTCCATAGGGTTTGCATTCAATACTTGAGAGTAAAATTGAACATCTACTTTTAGTTCCAAAGCACTGCTTTCACTGAGAAATCAACTTTTTTGTCTATAATGCCTGAGTGATATAACAGGTGTCAAACATCTCAGGATCATGTGGGGAGTTATAGTAAATTGTTTCCATAAGGTTTGCATTCAGAACTTTAGAGTGAAATGGAAGTATATACTTTTAGTGCCAAAGCACTGCATTCACTTAAATATCAACTTTTTTGCCTTGAATACCTGAGGGATATAGTAGGTTTCAAACATCCCAAGATCATGTGGGGAGTTATATTCAGTTGTTTGCATAAGGTTTCCAGTCAGTACCTTTGAGTAAAATTGAGATGTGTACTTCTTTCAATGCTAAAGGACGGTATGCTTTGAGAAATCAACTTTTTTGTCTTGAACACCTGAGTGATGTAACAGGTGCCAAACATCTCAGGATCATGTGGAGAGTCCTATTAAGAAGTTTCCATAGTGTTTGCAGTAAGTACCTTTGAGTGAAATTCAAATGTATACTTCATTCAATGCTAAACGACTGTATGCTTTGAGAAATCAACTTTTTGGCTTTACTACCTGAGTGATGTAACAGGTGCCAAACATCTCAGGATCATGTGGGGAGTCCTATTAAGAAGTTTCCATAGTGTTTGCAGTAGGTACCATTGAGAAAATTCAAATGTATACTTCATTTAATGCTAAACGACTGTATGCTTTGAGAAATCAACTTTTTTGTTTTGAATACCTGAGTGATATAACTGGTGTCAAACTTCTCAGGATCATGTGGGGAATGATATAATGATGTTTCCATAACGTTTGCATTCAGTACTTTAGAGTAAAATTAAAGTATATACTTTTAGTGCAAACAACTGCATTCACTGAGAAAATAACTTTTTTGTTTTGAATACCTGAGTGACATAACAGGTGCCAAATATCTCAGGATCATGTGAGGAGTTCTATTAAGATGTTATCATAGTGTTTGCAGTCAGTACCTTTGAGTAAAATTAAAATGTATACTTCATTCAATGCTAAAGCACTGGATGCACTGAGAAATCAACTTTTTTGTCCTGTATACCTGAGTGATATAAGAGGTGTCAAACATCCCAACACCATGTGGGGAGATATATTCAGATGCTTCCATAAGGTTTGCAGTCAGTACCTTTGAGTAAAATTGAGATGTGTACTTCTTTCAATGCTAAAGGACTGTATGCTTTGAGAAATCAACATTTTGGCTTTACTACCTGAGTGATGTAACAGGTGCCAAACATCTCAGGATCATGTGGGGAGTCCTATTAAGAAGTTTCCATAGTGTTTGCAGTAGGTACCATTGAGAAAATTCAAATGTATACTTCATTTAATGCTAAACGACTGTATGCTTTGAGAAATCAACTTTTTTGTCTTGAATACCTGAGTGATATAACTGGTGTCAAACTTCTCAGGATCATGTGGGGAATGATATTATGATGTTTCCATAAGGTTTGCATGCAGTACTTTAGAGTAAAATTGAAGTATATACTTTAAGTGCAAAGCCTGCATTCACTGAGAAAATAACTTTTTTGTTTTGAATACCTGAGTGACATAACAGATGTGAACCATCTCAGGATCATGTGGGGAGTTCTATTAAGATGTTTTCATAGTGTTTGCAGTCAGTACCTATGAGTAAAATTGAAATGTATACTTCTTTCATTGCTAAAGCACTGTGTGCACTGAGAAATCAACTTTTTTGCCTTGAATGCCTGAGTGATATAACAGGTGTAAAACATCTCAGGATCATGTGGGGAGTTATAGTAAAATGTTTCCATAAGGTTTGCAGTCAGTTCCTTTCTGTAAAATTCAAATGTATACTTCATTCAATGCTAAACGACTGTATGCTTTGCGAAATCAACTTTATTGTCTTGAATACCTGAGTGATATAACAGGTTTCAAACATCCCAAGATCATGTGGGGAGATATATTCAGATGTTTCCATATGTTTGCAGTCAGTACCTTTGAGTAAAATTGAAATGTATACTTCTTTCATTGCTAAAGCTCTGTGTGCACTGAGAAATCAACTTTTTTCTCTATAATGCCTGAGTGATTTCACAGGTGTCGAACATCTCAGGATCATGTGGGGAGTTATAGTAAATTGTTTCCATAAGGTTTGCATTCAGTACTTCAGAGTAAAATGGAAGTATCTACTTTTAGTGCCAAAGCACTGCATTCACTTAGATATCAACTTTTTTGCCTTGAATACCTGAGTGATATAGTAGGTTTCAAACATCCCAAGATCATGTGGGGAGTTATATTCAGTTGTTTGCATAAGGTTTCCAGTCAGTACCTTTGAGTAAAATTGAGATGTGTACTTCTTTCAATGCTAAAGGACTGTATGCTTTGAGAAATCAACTTTTTTGTCTTGAATACCTGAGTGATATAACTGGTGTCAAACTTCTCAGGATCATGTGGGGAATGATATTATGATGTTTCCATAACATTTGCATTCAGTACTTTAGAGTAAAATTAAAGTATATACTTTTAGTGCAAAGCCTGCATTCACTGAGAAAATAACTTTTTTGTTTTGAATACCTGTGACATAACAGGTGCCAAACATCTCAGGATCATGTGGGGACTTCTATTAAGATGTTTTCATAGTGTTTGCAGTCAGTACCTTTGAGTAAAATTAAAATGTATACTTCATTCAATGCTAAAGCACTGGATGCACTGAGAGATCAACTTTTTTCTCCTGTATACCTGAGTGATATAAGAGGTGTCAAACATCCCAACATCATGTGGGGAGATATATTCAGATGCTTCCATAAGGTTTGCAGTCAGTACCTTTGAGTAAAATTAAAATGTATACTTCTTTCACTGCTAAAGCACTGTGTGCACTGCGAAATCAACTGCTTTGTCTATAATGCCTGAGTGATATAAAAGGTGCCATACATCTCAGGAAGATGTGAGGAGTTATATTAAGATGTTTCCATAAGGTTTGCATTCAATACTTTAGAGTAAAATTGAAGTATATGCTTTTAGTTCCAAAGCACTGCTTTCACGGAGAAATCAACTTTTTTGTCTTGTGTACCTGAGTGATATAAGAGGTGTCAAACATCCCAGGATCATGTGGGGAGTTATATAAAGATGTTTCTATAGTGTTTTCAGTAAGTACCTTTGAGTAAAATTGAAATGTGTACTTCATTCAAAGTCAAACACTGTATGCTTTGAGGAATCAACTGTTTTGTCTTGAACTCCTGTGTGATATAACAGGTGTCAAACATCTCAAGATCATGTGGGGAGTTATATTAAGATGTTTCCATAGGGTTTGCATTCAATACTTGAGAGTAAAATTGAACATCTACTTTTAGTTCCAAAGCACTGCTTTCACTGAGAAATCAACTTTTTTGTCTATAATGCCTGAGTGATATAACAGGTGTCAAACATCTCAGGATCATGTGGGGAGTTATAGTAAATTGTTTCCATAAGGTTTGCATTCAGAACTTTAGAGTGAAATGGAAGTATATACTTTTAGTGCCAAAGCACTGCATTCACTTAAATATCAACTTTTTTGCCTTGAATACCTGAGGGATATAGTAGGTTTCAAACATCCCAAGATCATGTGGGGAGTTATATTCAGTTGTTTGCATAAGGTTTCCAGTCAGTACCTTTGAGTAAAATTGAGATGTGTACTTCTTTCAATGCTAAAGGACGGTATGCTTTGAGAAATCAACTTTTTTGTCTTGAACACCTGAGTGATGTAACAGGTGCCAAACATCTCAGGATCATGTGGGGAGTCCTATTAAGAAGTTTCCATAGTGTTTGCAGTAAGTACCTTTGAGTGAAATTCAAATGTATACTTCATTCAATGCTAAACGACTGTATGCTTTGAGAAATCAACTTTTTGGCTTTACTACCTGAGTGATGTAACAGGTGCCAAACATCTCAGGATCATGTGGGGAGTCCTATTAAGAAGTTTCCATAGTGTTTGCAGTAGGTACCATTGAGAAAATTCAAATGTATACTTCATTTAATGCTAAACGACTGTATGCTTTGAGAAATCAACTTTTTTGTTTTGAATACCTGAGTGATATAACTGGTGTCAAACTTCTCAGGATCATGTGGGGAATGATATAATGATGTTTCCATAACGTTTGCATTCAGTACTTTAGAGTAAAATTAAAGTATATACTTTTAGTGCAAACAACTGCATTCACTGAGAAAATAACTTTTTTGTTTTGAATACCTGAGTGACATAACAGGTGCCAAATATCTCAGGATCATGTGAGGAGTTCTATTAAGATGTTATCATAGTGTTTGCAGTCAGTACCTTTGAGTAAAATTAAAATGTATACTTCATTCAATGCTAAAGCACTGGATGCACTGAGAAATCAACTTTTTTGTCCTGTATACCTGAGTGATATAAGAGGTGTCAAACATCCCAACACCATGTGGGGAGATATATTCAGATGCTTCCATAAGGTTTGCAGTCAGTACCTTTGAGTAAAATTGAGATGTGTACTTCTTTCAATGCTAATGGACTGTATGCTTTGAGAAATCAACTTTTTTGTCTTGAATACCTGAGTGATGTATCAGGTGCCAAACATCTCAGGATCATGTGGGGAGTCCTATTAAGAACTTTCCATAGTGTTTGCAGTAAGTGCCTTTGAGTAAAATTCAAATGTATACTTCATTCAATGCTAAACGACTGTATGCTTTGCGAAATCAACTTTATTGTCTTGAATACCTGAGTGATATAACAGGTTTCAAACATCCCAAGATCATGTGGGGAGATATATTCAGATGTTTCCATATGTTTGCAGTCAGTACCTTTGAGTAAAATTGAAATGTATACTTCTTTCATTGCTAAAGCTCTGTGTGCACTGAGAAATCAACTTTTTTCTCTATAATGCCTGAGTGATTTCACAGGTGTCGAACATCTCAGGATCATGTGGGGAGTTATAGTAAATTGTTTCCATAAGGTTTGCATTCAGTACTTCAGAGTAAAATGGAAGTATCTACTTTTAGTGCCAAAGCACTGCATTCACTTAGATATCAACTTTTTTGCCTTGAATACCTGAGTGATATAGTAGGTTTCAAACATCCCAAGATCATGTGGGGAGTTATATTCAGTTGTTTGCATAAGGTTTCCAGTCAGTACCTTTGAGTAAAATTGAGATGTGTACTTCTTTCAATGCTAAAGGACTGTATGCTTTGAGAAATCAACTTTTTTGTCTTGAATACCTGAGTGATATAACTGGTGTCAAACTTCTCAGGATCATGTGGGGAATGATATTATGATGTTTCCATAACATTTGCATTCAGTACTTTAGAGTAAAATTAAAGTATATACTTTTAGTGCAAAGCCTGCATTCACTGAGAAAATAACTTTTTTGTTTTGAATACCTGTGACATAACAGGTGCCAAACATCTCAGGATCATGTGGGGACTTCTATTAAGATGTTTTCATAGTGTTTGCAGTCAGTACCTTTGAGTAAAATTAAAATGTATACTTCATTCAATGCTAAAGCACTGGATGCACTGAGAGATCAACTTTTTTCTCCTGTATACCTGAGTGATATAAGAGGTGTCAAACATCCCAACATCATGTGGGGAGATATATTCAGATGCTTCCATAAGGTTTGCAGTCAGTACCTTTGAGTAAAATTAAAATGTATACTTCTTTCACTGCTAAAGCACTGTGTGCACTGCGAAATCAACTGCTTTGTCTATAATGCCTGAGTGATATAAAAGGTGCCATACATCTCAGGAAGATGTGAGGAGTTATATTAAGATGTTTCCATAAGGTTTGCATTCAATACTTTAGAGTAAAATTGAAGTATATGCTTTTAGTTCCAAAGCACTGCTTTCACGGAGAAATCAACTTTTTTGTCTTGTGTACCTGAGTGATATAAGAGGTGTCAAACATCCCAGGATCATGTGGGGAGTTATATAAAGATGTTTCTATAGTGTTTTCAGTAAGTACCTTTGAGTAAAATTGAAATGTGTACTTCATTCAAAGTCAAACACTGTATGCTTTGAGGAATCAACTGTTTTGTCTTGAACTCCTGTGTGATATAACAGGTGTCAAACATCTCAAGATCATGTGGGGAGTTATATTAAGATGTTTCCATAGGGTTTGCATTCAATACTTGAGAGTAAAATTGAACATCTACTTTTAGTTCCAAAGCACTGCTTTCACTGAGAAATCAACTTTTTTGTCTATAATGCCTGAGTGATATAACAGGTGTCAAACATCTCAGGATCATGTGGGGAGTTATAGTAAATTGTTTCCATAAGGTTTGCATTCAGAACTTTAGAGTGAAATGGAAGTATATACTTTTAGTGCCAAAGCACTGCATTCACTTAAATATCAACTTTTTTGCCTTGAATACCTGAGGGATATAGTAGGTTTCAAACATCCCAAGATCATGTGGGGAGTTATATTCAGTTGTTTGCATAAGGTTTCCAGTCAGTACCTTTGAGTAAAATTGAGATGTGTACTTCTTTCAATGCTAAAGGACGGTATGCTTTGAGAAATCAACTTTTTTGTCTTGAACACCTGAGTGATGTAACAGGTGCCAAACATCTCAGGATCATGTGGAGAGTCCTATTAAGAAGTTTCCATAGTGTTTGCAGTAAGTACCTTTGAGTGAAATTCAAATGTATACTTCATTCAATGCTAAACGACTGTATGCTTTGAGAAATCAACTTTTTGGCTTTACTACCTGAGTGATGTAACAGGTGCCAAACATCTCAGGATCATGTGGGGAGTCCTATTAAGAAGTTTCCATAGTGTTTGCAGTAGGTACCATTGAGAAAATTCAAATGTATACTTCATTTAATGCTAAACGACTGTATGCTTTGAGAAATCAACTTTTTTGTTTTGAATACCTGAGTGATATAACTGGTGTCAAACTTCTCAGGATCATGTGGGGAATGATATAATGATGTTTCCATAACGTTTGCATTCAGTACTTTAGAGTAAAATTAAAGTATATACTTTTAGTGCAAACAACTGCATTCACTGAGAAAATAACTTTTTTGTTTTGAATACCTGAGTGACATAACAGGTGCCAAATATCTCAGGATCATGTGAGGAGTTCTATTAAGATGTTATCATAGTGTTTGCAGTCAGTACCTTTGAGTAAAATTAAAATGTATACTTCATTCAATGCTAAAGCACTGGATGCACTGAGAAATCAACTTTTTTGTCCTGTATACCTGAGTGATATAAGAGGTGTCAAACATCCCAACACCATGTGGGGAGATATATTCAGATGCTTCCATAAGGTTTGCAGTCAGTACCTTTGAGTAAAATTGAGATGTGTACTTCTTTCAATGCTAAAGGACTGTATGCTTTGAGAAATCAACATTTTGGCTTTACTACCTGAGTGATGTAACAGGTGCCAAACATCTCAGGATCATGTGGGGAGTCCTATTAAGAAGTTTCCATAGTGTTTGCAGTAGGTACCATTGAGAAAATTCAAATGTATACTTCATTTAATGCTAAACGACTGTATGCTTTGAGAAATCAACTTTTTTGTCTTGAATACCTGAGTGATATAACTGGTGTCAAACTTCTCAGGATCATGTGGGGAATGATATTATGATGTTTCCATAAGGTTTGCATGCAGTACTTTAGAGTAAAATTGAAGTATATACTTTAAGTGCAAAGCCTGCATTCACTGAGAAAATAACTTTTTTGTTTTGAATACCTGAGTGACATAACAGATGTGAACCATCTCAGGATCATGTGGGGAGTTCTATTAAGATGTTTTCATAGTGTTTGCAGTCAGTACCTATGAGTAAAATTGAAATGTATACTTCTTTCATTGCTAAAGCACTGTGTGCACTGAGAAATCAACTTTTTTGCCTTGAATGCCTGAGTGATATAACAGGTGTAAAACATCTCAGGATCATGTGGGGAGTTATAGTAAAATGTTTCCATAAGGTTTGCAGTCAGTTCCTTTCTGTAAAATTGAAATGTATACTTCATTCAATGTAAAGCACTGTATGCTTTGAGGAATCAACTTTTTTGTCTTGAACTCCTGTATGATATAACAGGTGTCAAACATCTCAAGATCATGTGGGGAGTTATATTAAGATGTTTGCATAAGGTTTGCATTCAATACTTTAGAGTAAAATTGAACATCTACTTTTAGTTCCAAAGCACTTCTTTCACTGACAAATCAACTTTTTTGTCTTGAATACCTGAGTGATATAACAGGTGTCATACATCTCAGGATCATGTGGGGAGTTATATTAAGATGTTTCCATAAGGTTTGCATTCAATACTTTAGAGTAAAATTGAAGTACATTCTTTTCTGCCAAAGCAATGCATTCACTCAGAGATCAACTTTTTTGCCTTGAATACCTGAGTGATATAGTAGGTTTCAAACATCCCAAAATCATGTGGGGAGTTATATTCAGTTGTTTCCATAAGGTTTCCAGTCAGTACCTTTGAGTAAAATTGAGATGTGTACTTCTTTCAATGCTAAAGGACCGTATGCTTTGAGAAATCAACTTTTTTGTCTTGAATACCTGAGTGATGTAACAGGTGCCAAACATCTCAGGATCATGGGGGGAGTCCTATTAAGAAGTTTCCATAGTGTTTGCAGTAAGTACCTTTGAGTAAAATTCAAATGTATAATTCATTCAATGCTAAACGACTGTATGCTTTGAGAAATCAACTTTTTTGTCTTGAATACCTGAGTGATATAAGAAATGTCAAACATTCCCGGATTATGTGGGGAGTTATATGCACATGTTTGCATTAGGTTTGCAGTCAGTACCTTTCAGTAAAATTGAAATGTATATTTCATTCAGTTCTAAAGCACTGTATGGTTTGAGAAATCAACTTTTTTGTCTTGAATACCTGAGTGATATAACTGGTGTCAAACTTCTCAGGATCATGTGGGGAATGATATTATGATGTTTCCATAACGTTTGCATTCAGTACTTTAGAGTAAAATTAAAGTATATTCTTTTAGTGCAAACAACTGCATTCACTGAGAAAATAACTTTTTTGTTTTGAATACCTGAGTGACATAACAGGTGCCAAATATCTCAGGGTCATGTGAGGAGTTCTATTAAGATGTTATCATAGTGTTTGCAGTCAGTACCTTTGAGTAAAATTAAAATGTATACTTCATTCAATGCTAAAGCACTGGATGCACTGAGAAATCAACTTTTTTGTCCTGTATACCTGAGTGATATAAGAGGTGTCAAACATCCCAACACCATGTGGGGAGATATATTCAGATGCTTCCATAAGGTTTGCAGTCAGTACCTTTGAGTAAAATTGAGATGTGTACTTCTTTCAATGCTAAAGGACTGTATGCTTTGAGAAATCAACATTTTGGCTTTACTACCTGAGTGATGTAACAGGTGCCAAACATCTCAGGATCATGTGGGGAGTCCTATTAAGAAGTTTCCATAGTGTTTGCAGTAGGTACCATTGAGAAAATTCAAATGTATACTTCATTTAATGCTAAACGACTGTATGCTTTGAGAAATCAACTTTTTTGTCTTGAATACCTGAGTGATATAACTGGTGTCAAACTTCTCAGGATCATGTGGGGAATGATATTATGATGTTTCCATAAGGTTTGCATGCAGTACTTTAGAGTAAAATTGAAGTATATACTTTAAGTGCAAAGCCTGCATTCACTGAGAAAATAACTTTTTTGTTTTGAATACCTGAGTGACATAACAGATGTGAACCATCTCAGGATCATGTGGGGAGTTCTATTAAGATGTTTTCATAGTGTTTGCAGTCAGTACCTATGAGTAAAATTGAAATGTATACTTCTTTCATTGCTAAAGCACTGTGTGCACTGAGAAATCAACTTTTTTGCCTTGAATGCCTGAGTGATATAACAGGTGTAAAACATCTCAGGATCATGTGGGGAGTTATAGTAAAATGTTTCCATAAGGTTTGCAGTCAGTTCCTTTCTGTAAAATTGAAATGTATACTTCATTCAATGTAAAGCACTGTATGCTTTGAGGAATCAACTTTTTTGTCTTGAACTCCTGTATGATATAACAGGTGTCAAACATCTCAAGATCATGTGGGGAGTTATATTAAGATGTTTGCATAAGGTTTGCATTCAATACTTTAGAGTAAAATTGAACATCTACTTTTAGTTCCAAAGCACTTCTTTCACTGACAAATCAACTTTTTTGTCTTGAATACCTGAGTGATATAACAGGTGTCATACATCTCAGGATCATGTGGGGAGTTATATTAAGATGTTTCCATAAGGTTTGCATTCAATACTTTAGAGTAAAATTGAAGTACATTCTTTTCTGCCAAAGCAATGCATTCACTCAGAGATCAACTTTTTTGCCTTGAATACCTGAGTGATATAGTAGGTTTCAAACATCCCAAAATCATGTGGGGAGTTATATTCAGTTGTTTCCATAAGGTTTCCAGTCAGTACCTTTGAGTAAAATTGAGATGTGTACTTCTTTCAATGCTAAAGGACCGTATGCTTTGAGAAATCAACTTTTTTGTCTTGAATACCTGAGTGATGTAACAGGTGCCAAACATCTCAGGATCATGGGGGGAGTCCTATTAAGAAGTTTCCATAGTGTTTGCAGTAAGTACCTTTGAGTAAAATTCAAATGTATAATTCATTCAATGCTAAACGACTGTATGCTTTGAGAAATCAACTTTTTTGTCTTGAATACCTGAGTGATATAAGAAATGTCAAACATTCCCGGATTATGTGGGGAGTTATATGCACATGTTTGCATTAGGTTTGCAGTCAGTACCTTTCAGTAAAATTGAAATGTATATTTCATTCAGTTCTAAAGCACTGTATGGTTTGAGAAATCAACTTTTTTGTCTTGAATACCTGAGTGATATAACTGGTGTCAAACTTCTCAGGATCATGTGGGGAATGATATTATGATGTTTCCATAACGTTTGCATTCAGTACTTTAGAGTAAAATTAAAGTATATTCTTTTAGTGCAAACAACTGCATTCACTGAGAAAATAACTTTTTTGTTTTGAATACCTGAGTGACATAACAGGTGCCAAATATCTCAGGGTCATGTGAGGAGTTCTATTAAGATGTTATCATAGTGTTTGCAGTCAGTACCTTTGAGTAAAATTAAAATGTATACTTCATTCAATGCTAAAGCACTGGATGCACTGAGAAATCAACTTTTTTGTCCTGTATACCTGAGTGATATAAGAGGTGTCAAACATCCCAACACCATGTGGGGAGATATATTCAGATGCTTCCATAAGGTTTGCAGTCAGTACCTTTGAGTAAAATTGAGATGTGTACTTCTTTCAATGCTAAAGGACTGTATGCTTTGAGAAATCAACTTTTTGGCTTTACTACCTGAGTGATGTAACAGGTGCCAAACATCTCAGGATCATGTGGGGAGTCCTATTAAGAAGTTTCCATAGTGTTTGCAGTAGGTACCATTGAGAAAATTCAAATGTATACTTCATTTAATGCTAAACGACTGTATGCTTTGAGAAATCAACTTTTTTGTCTTGAATACCTGAGTGATATAACTGGTGTCAAACTTCTCAGGATCATGTGGGGAATGATATTATGATGTTTCCATAAGGTTTGCATGCAGTACTTTAGAGTAAAATTGAAGTATATACTTTAAGTGCAAAGCCTGCATTCACTGAGAAAATAACTTTTTTGTTTTGAATACCTGAGTGACATAACAGATGTGAACCATCTCAGGATCATGTGGGGAGTTCTATTAAGATGTTTTCATAGTGTTTGCAGTCAGTACCTATGAGTAAAATTGAAATGTATACTTCTTTCATTGCTAAAGCACTGTGTGCACTGAGAAATCAACTTTTTTGCCTTGAATGCCTGAGTGATATAACAGGTGTAAAACATCTCAGGATCATGTGGGGAGTTATAGTAAAATGTTTCCATAAGGTTTGCAGTCAGTTCCTTTCTGTAAAATTGAAATGTATACTTCATTCAATGTAAAGCACTGTATGCTTTGAGGAATCAACTTTTTTGTCTTGAACTCCTGTATGATATAACAGGTGTCAAACATCTCAAGATCATGTGGGGAGTTATATTAAGATGTTTGCATAAGGTTTGCATTCAATACTTTAGAGTAAAATTGAACATCTACTTTTAGTTCCAAAGCACTTCTTTCACTGACAAATCAACTTTTTTGTCTTGAATACCTGAGTGATATAACAGGTGTCATACATCTCAGGATCATGTGGGGAGTTATATTAAGATGTTTCCATAAGGTTTGCATTCAATACTTTAGAGTAAAATTGAAGTACATTCTTTTCTGCCAAAGCAATGCATTCACTCAGAGATCAACTTTTTTGCCTTGAATACCTGAGTGATATAGTAGGTTTCAAACATCCCAAAATCATGTGGGGAGTTATATTCAGTTGTTTCCATAAGGTTTCCAGTCAGTACCTTTGAGTAAAATTGAGATGTGTACTTCTTTCAATGCTAAAGGACCGTATGCTTTGAGAAATCAACTTTTTTGTCTTGAATACCTGAGTGATGTAACAGGTGCCAAACATCTCAGGATCATGGGGGGAGTCCTATTAAGAAGTTTCCATAGTGTTTGCAGTAAGTACCTTTGAGTAAAATTCAAATGTATAATTCATTCAATGCTAAACGACTGTATGCTTTGAGAAATCAACTTTTTTGTCTTGAATACCTGAGTGATATAAGAAATGTCAAACATTCCCGGATTATGTGGGGAGTTATATGCACATGTTTGCATTAGGTTTGCAGTCAGTACCTTTCAGTAAAATTGAAATGTATATTTCATTCAGTTCTAAAGCACTGTATGGTTTGAGAAATCAACTTTTTTGTCTTGAATACCTGAGTGATATAACTGGTGTCAAACTTCTCAGGATCATGTGGGGAATGATATTATGATGTTTCCATAACGTTTGCATTCAGTACTTTAGAGTAAAATTAAAGTATATTCTTTTAGTGCAAACAACTGCATTCACTGAGAAAATAACTTTTTTGTTTTGAATACCTGAGTGACAGAACAGGTGCCAAACATCTCAGGATCATGTGGGGAGTTCTATTAAGATGTTTTCATAGTGTTTGCAGTCAGTACCTTTGAGTAAAATTAAAATGTATACTTCATTCAATGCTAAAGCTCTGGATGCACTGAGAAATCAACTTTTTTGTCCTGTATACCTGAGTAATTTAAGAGGTGTCAAACATCCCAACACCATGTGGGGAGATATATTCAGATGCTTCCATAAGGTTTGCAGTCAGTACTTTTGAGTAAAATTGAAATGTATACTTCTTTCATTGCTAAAGCACTGTGTGCACTGAGAAATCAACTTTTTTGTCTATAATGCCTGAGTGATATAAAAGATGCCATACATCTCAGGATGATGTGAGGGGTTATATTAAGATGTTTCCATAAGGTTTGCATTCAATACTTTAGAGTAAAATTGAAGTATATGCTTTTAGTTCCAAAGCACTGCTTTCACTGAGAAATCAACTTTTTTGTCTTGAATACCTGAGTGATATAACAGGTGTCATACATCTCAGGATCATGTGGGGAGTTATATTAAGATGTTTCCATAAGGTTTGCATTCAATACTTTAGAGTAAAATTGAAGTACATTCTTTTCTGCCAAAGCAATGCATTCACTGAGAAATCAACTTTTTTGTCTTGAACACCTGAGTGATATAACAGGTTTCAAACATCCCAAGATCATGTGGGGAGTTATATTCAGTTGTTTGCATAAGGTTTCCAGTCAGTACCTTTGAGTAAAATTGAGATGTGTACTTCTTTCAATGCTAATGGACTGTATGCTTTGAGAAATCAACTTTTTTGTCTTGAATACCTGAGTGATGTATCAGGTGCCAAACATCTCAGGATCATGTGGGGAGTCCTATTAAGAACTTTCCATAGTGTTTGCAGTAAGTGCCTTTGAGTAAAATTCAAATGTATACTTCATTCAATGCTAAACGACTGTATGCTTTGCGAAATCAACTTTATTGTCTTGAATACCTGAGTGATATAACAGGTTTCAAACATCCCAAGATCATGTGGGGAGATATATTCAGATGTTTCCATATGTTTGCAGTCAGTACCTTTGAGTAAAATTGAAATGTATACTTCTTTCATTGCTAAAGCTCTGTGTGCACTGAGAAATCAACTTTTTTCTCTATAATGCCTGAGTGATTTCACAGGTGTCGAACATCTCAGGATCATGTGGGGAGTTATAGTAAATTGTTTCCATAAGGTTTGCATTCAGTACTTCAGAGTAAAATGGAAGTATCTACTTTTAGTGCCAAAGCACTGCATTCACTTAGATATCAACTTTTTTGCCTTGAATACCTGAGTGATATAGTAGGTTTCAAACATCCCAAGATCATGTGGGGAGTTATATTCAGTTGTTTGCATAAGGTTTCCAGTCAGTACCTTTGAGTAAAATTGAGATGTGTACTTCTTTCAATGCTAAAGGACTGTATGCTTTGAGAAATCAACTTTTTTGTCTTGAATACCTGAGTGATATAACTGGTGTCAAACTTCTCAGGATCATGTGGGGAATGATATTATGATGTTTCCATAACATTTGCATTCAGTACTTTAGAGTAAAATTAAAGTATATACTTTTAGTGCAAAGCCTGCATTCACTGAGAAAATAACTTTTTTGTTTTGAATACCTGTGACATAACAGGTGCCAAACATCTCAGGATCATGTGGGGACTTCTATTAAGATGTTTTCATAGTGTTTGCAGTCAGTACCTTTGAGTAAAATTAAAATGTATACTTCATTCAATGCTAAAGCACTGGATGCACTGAGAGATCAACTTTTTTCTCCTGTATACCTGAGTGATATAAGAGGTGTCAAACATCCCAACATCATGTGGGGAGATATATTCAGATGCTTCCATAAGGTTTGCAGTCAGTACCTTTGAGTAAAATTAAAATGTATACTTCTTTCACTGCTAAAGCACTGTGTGCACTGCGAAATCAACTGCTTTGTCTATAATGCCTGAGTGATATAAAAGGTGCCATACATCTCAGGAAGATGTGAGGAGTTATATTAAGATGTTTCCATAAGGTTTGCATTCAATATTTTAGAGTAAAATTGAAGTATATGCTTTTAGTTCCAAAGCACTGCTTTCACGGAGAAATCAACTTTTTTGTCTTGTGTACCTGAGTGATATAAGAGGTGTCAAACATCCCAGGATCATGTGGGGAGTTATATAAAGATGTTTCTATAGTGTTTTCAGTAAGTACCTTTGAGTAAAATTGAAATGTGTACTTCATTCAAAGTCAAACACTGTATGCTTTGAGGAATCAACTGTTTTGTCTTGAACTCCTGTGTGATATAACAGGTGTCAAACATCTCAAGATCATGTGGGGAGTTATATTAAGATGTTTCCATAGGGTTTGCATTCAATACTTGAGAGTAAAATTGAACATCTACTTTTAGTTCCAAAGCACTGCTTTCACTGAGAAATCAACTTTTTTGTCTATAATGCCTGAGTGATATAACAGGTGTCAAACATCTCAGGATCATGTGGGGAGTTATAGTAAATTGTTTCCATAAGGTTTGCATTCAGAA